>NW_023505424.1:152500-400000 GCF_004664715.2 Peromyscus leucopus | reverse complement strand
TTGGGAACTGCCATATAGATGCTAGGAACTGATCTCTAGTCCTCTTCGAAAGCAGCAAGTGCTCTTAACCACTCAGCCACCTCTCCAGTCCTCAAAACGTCTTCTTACTAACTTAATTTTATCGCATGTGAGCTCTTCCATTCAACTGAATGGTGTAGCTTATTCTCTCCCCTCCCCGCAACCCATGTGTTGTGTGTGTATGTGTGTGTGTGTGTGTGTGTGTGTGTGTGTTTGCCAGACTGTGTGTATATGTGTATCTTTTAAGATCCAAGCAAAGGCCGGGTGGTGGTGGCACACACCTTTAATCCCAGCACTTGGGAGGCAGAGCCAGGTGGATCTCTATGAGTTTGAGGCTGGTCTACAGAGCGAGATTGAGGACAGGCACCAAAACTACACAGAGAAACCCTGTCTCAAAACAAACAAACAAACAAACAAACAAAACAAACAGAAAAGATTCAAGCAAAGATCTGGGTGTGGTGGCGCACACTCCTTTAATTCCAGTACTTGGGAGCCAGCCTGTTCTGTGAATTGAGTTCTAGGACAGCCTGGGCTATACAGAGAAACAAGAAAATACGCAAAACTCTGTGTCACCTAAGAGGGGCCTGGCGTCCCTTCTCTTCTCTATGGTGTCATGGTATCCATGGCTTCATCCTTGAAAGGCAGATCTGTGATGCTGAGAACTAGGCTGGGAGACACTGGCAAAAGAGGCACCAGGATCCTGGTCCCATAAGGCCATGTGGCATTGTTTTAGGGAAAATATAAAGTAAAAACAAGTCTGTGTTTATTCCCTAACCACACCTTACTATTCACGTTCTAAGGAATTTGGAAATTAAAAAAAAAAAAAACCATTAGGATTCACCCAGGCATGTCGGAAAACATTCTCCCACTCCTGTTAGCGATGTTGACCTGTGGGCTCTCTCTCTCTTTGTACACATGCCAACACTTGCTTTCCGAAAACTGATGAGCACCGTGTGGAATCCACACGGTGAGTCACGTTTATAATCACAGTCTATGCCTCAGTGAGAAAGTCAGAATCTTAAATTGCTTCAACAACAGTGGGTCTTATGACCAGAGGGTTATATCATGATTATATTGCTCATTTAATCAAAGCACTCAGAAATGAAGGGCTGTGTTGGGGTCAAATGGTCTGATATCAATTAATATAAACTGGGCCATGAGCTTTAACCTGGTTCACAGATGCTTAGACCTGTTACCTAAACAGGCCAGGGATGTTCTGGAATGCCCACACAGAATTCAAAGTGTTGATGTGCCTTGGGAAGCTACTTACAATCTCTGTGGACTTCACCTCCATTATACGGCTATGAGTTTTAAAATGCTATAAAGAGGAAAATGTTAGAGACTCCCGCAGCAGGTGGCCAGAGGTACAACGGCCCTTCTCTCGCTCTTCCTGACAAGCAGGGCTCCTGCTTTGCCCTGATTGAGTTTAATTTTATAAATACAGATTCCAAGCATGTTATTTTCCAAGTTGACTGAGCCTAAGGTGGCTGGGAAAATCAAAGGGAAAAGTCGAGGGAAAATTATATTTTCTGTTTCTCTTCCCCTTCCATAACATTCATCACCCTTAAAGAGAGTTGCCTTTTTCATGCTTCTTGTCTTTGCTGGCCATATACTCCAAAAGGCTTGTGATGGTGTCTGTCTATTCTCTTCCTGTCTCCATTATCAATCAACTCTTAAGTGGAGGAATCAATTTCTATGTCTGAGAAGTCTTATACAAGCAGATAGTAATTAGATTGTGTACATATTTCATAAAACAACACAAAAAAAAGTCACTCCGGCGGGATGAAGTGAATCTGTGGAGGTAAAGCACTAAGAATCGCACCCATAAGCACCGTGTACATATTTGCTACTGTTACCGGTGGCGTATGGGTGACTGCACCACTCAGTACCAGAAACCTGACACTCATTTGCAGTCCACAAGCAATCATGCTACTGCAGACAAGTCATTGGTTCCAGTGGTACTTGGGCCTTGATGTAGCATCACAAGGATGGTTGTTTTCTTTTTACCTCCTACTTAGGGGCGCATATGGTTTAGAACATGAGCAGATGCTGCCTTTAAATTGCTAGACAGGAAGAGCAAATGGATTTCTCCTTAAGAGGTGAGAGGTACAGTTAAATTATTTGATACAGTAAGTGTGACTGAAATGGTGTAAAGGCATAATAAAACTATAGTTAATGGCTTTGGGCCTCTTACCTTTTGCAGTCTTGGTGAATGTCAGATAATATTCCTCCCCAAAATCTCAAGTTGATACCTTGAGAACTGCTGTCTAGGAGTGTGGGAGCTGGAATCAACAGGAAAAAATTTTTTTTAAAAATGTGGTTACCAGGTTGAGGAGATGGCTTAGTCAGCACACAAGCCATGAAGACATGAGTTTGCTCCCCAGCACCCACACAAAGTCCTGGTATGATGACACAGACATGTTACCCCAGGGCTGGGAGCTAGAGACAGGGGAACCCTTGGGACTTGCTGTATAGCCAGTCTAGACAAATCCAGAGAGGCCTGTCTCGAAAGTTAAGAGGAAGATACGAGCAACTGAGGAAGATACCAGATGTCAACCTTCAGCTCTACATGTATGTGCGCACAGACACATCTACACACACACATTTCGTATGTACTTGTAAGCCATTCTTTATTTTCTAATAGAACTTTTGCAAGGTTGCCTTCAGAAACAAAATTCTTTTCGCCCAATCTAGAAAAATCAAAGGCTTCCTGTTCCATGTTCCCTGCCGAGCTCGTCAATCATGAACGGTCTCGCGGTGACAGTGTATACATACACCAAAGTGACTCTGATTGCTGTTCTGGTGACACCAGACGAGACTCCCAAAGGAGGGGAAACAGTGCAGCTGGTGGAGTGTGAAGCCAGGCAGGGTGGAGGATGCCCATCTGTTCACCTCCAGGCTCTGCAGGCCCTGCCAGGCTTCCATCACTGCTCAAGTCTGTCCCCTTTGTGTCCTTGCTGGGCAGGCTGTCACCTTTTCTCTGCTCACAAATACTCTCTTATGGAAGATTCCACCAAGTCCATCACTTTTCTCTAAAACTGCAGTTCACATGAGTGACAAGTTCCTTGTCAAGTTCTCTAGCTGAGAGCAACATTTGGGTGGGGCTTGCGGGGGGGGGGACGACGGACAACGCAGAATAGTTTCAGTACTTTCCATCTTGATCGGGAATACCAAAGTCCTCAGTTTTTCTGCTTGCCAGCCTTAGAGCCTGATGCAAACACCTTGAACACCAAATTCAAAGTCCTGATCTACTTTATTCGTCACAGCTTCAGAATGGAGTTGAACCACTGACAGCCTACTCGAAACAGTCTTTTAGGACTGAGTGCTAAGTGTTAAGACAATGGTTTTCAAATTCAAGGGAGCACCTCTCTCTAGCAGCAGCGGCCTGGAGAGAGGCCCTGGCAAAAGCTTGTACTTCATCCTCGCTCAGGTATGTGTAGATCACAAGGCAGGAGCCTCACCTCTTTCATTCTGTAGGGTGGTTATCCTGAATGATGGTTGCACTGGTCTAGCTGCACCATGCACCACCCGAGTTCTAGCTCTGTCCTGGACCCTTGCCTTTCTTCCCATGGTAGGGCATGCTTTCATGCTTTTGCCCTCTGCTCTGACTGGCCTGAGACACCCATCTTACTGAGACTTCTTTTCAAATTGCTTGTAAATAGCTTTAAGGGTAATGGATGCTCAGCAAGTCACTTTAATTCCTGGTTTTGCTATAGGCTAATGGGGTTGAGTTCAGTAGGTAGGAAGAGAGGAAGGATTGTAATAGGTCAAATCACATGTCAGCGAATGCTCTCTCTAATCTTGTCCATCTTCTCTCCTAAAGACTATGAGAGATAAGAAGGGACACATTATTATTATTATTACTATTTGGATTTTTTGAGACAAGGTCTATATAGCCCTGGCTATCATGGAACTCAGTATGTAGATCAAGCTCCTCTGACTCTGCCTCCTGAGTGCTGGGATTATAAGCATGCACCATCACACACAGCTATCTCCATTATTTTTAATGTATCTGCTTTCCACTAGATCAGTGGTTCTCAACCTGTGGGTCATGATCCCCTTGAGAGATCACATAGCAGATATCCTACAATCAGATATTTACATTATGATTCATAATAGTAGCAAAATTATAGTTATGGAGTAGCAATGAAAATAATTCTATGGTTGGAGGTCACCACAACATGAGGAACTGTATTAAAAGGCTGCAGCATTAAGAAGGTTGAGAATCATTCACTTCATTAGATTATGAACTCCTTAAGCATAGCACCAGGCTTTATTTTTTATATCTTCAGGGTAGGTACCCATGAGCTATGGATATGGGTTGTGTTAATGATCAGTAGACTAATCTTGTAGCAAAGAGACAGAGTCTCCTGGGGTTTTAGGTTCCATGAGTGGTGTCTCTGCCAGAAAGGGAGCAATCAGCCCCACTGCTAGGGACACTTGAGTTGATAAAGGGATGAGGTGACTGCAAGGATGAAGGCAGTGGTATCTGTGCACAGACGGGTGTAGGGAGTCAGGGATTCCAGGTGGAGAGAGGAATGTGAAGCCAGACACGGAGAGTCAGCCTGGATAGATAGCCAGATAAAAACAAGGCTAGGAATCTGGGGGTGAGCAAGCCTGGAGCCAGGGCGTTAGATGCATTTTTGTGTCTGGTCAACACTTCCTTTTTTTGATCTTGCTAACAACTGGATAATATCTATCTATCACACACTTGCTAAGCCCTAGTGTGCGCTTGGTGTCCTAGCTACATTTCCTTTCCTAGTTCTTTGTCATGGGGATGATAAACAACGAAGAACATGTGTTTTGGAGAAGCCATTTACAGCTCAGAACAGGGCCTGCCCCCAGGAAGCCCCACTCTGTGTCTGCTCACCAGCTTTTTAATTGATGTTGCTATAAATTATAAAAAAAACTTCCTCGGGGCTCACTTCTTTGAATTCCCTCCCCATTGTCAATTCCAATTCATAAGACCTGTTCTTGCCAAAAGAACCAGAAGAGGCTGTAACTTGATTTGAATGGAAATGTGGAAACATTTCTAGAAAAAAGGGTCAGGGACCAAAATGGCAAATAATACTATTACACACATCCCAGACTCCTATGTCAGCAAGTTCTCTTACTATTTTAAATAACAAATAACTTTATGTTATAATTGGGTTTGGGACTGATCACTTGAGGTCAAGGCCAAATTAGACCTCCTTTTTTTTTTTTAAAAAAAGATTCATTTATTTATTATGTATACAGTGTTCTGTCTGCACATATCCCTGCAGGCCAGAAGACCGAACCAATCTCATTACAGATGGTTGTGAGCCACCATGTGGTTGCTGGGAATTGAACTCAGGACCTCT
This sequence comes from Peromyscus leucopus, assembly GCF_004664715.2. Lineage (NCBI taxonomy): Eukaryota > Metazoa > Chordata > Mammalia > Rodentia > Cricetidae > Peromyscus > Peromyscus leucopus. The sequence continues at coordinate 394,640 of NW_023505424.1, read as the reverse complement.
GGAAGAGCAGCCAGTGCTCTTAACCGCTGAGCCATCTCTCCAGCCCCAAATTAGGCTTCTTAAGGAGGACTGGTTATACAAATAGGGTTGCGGAAGTATATGTCTTTATTAATTGTGATTGGTCTAAGTGGTCCCTGAGCAGTGAAACCCTGCTTAAGCAATATAAGGTCCTCATAGGGGGCTCCTGAGAACTCTGTTAAGATTCTTGGAGGACTAAATAAATCCCTTTACTTTGGAGAGTGCAATCTGTATACCAGAGTGAAATAAAAGCATTAACAGTTCCCTGAACGTCTTGATGGGATTTACTGATTCAGTAGCTGTTGCTCCGCCAGCACATGAAAGGAGTGGCCTATGATTGATGGCTTTTTTTCCTAACTCAAAGGAGCCAATCTGGAAACAATATTCATTTTTCTTTCTTTCTTTCTTTTTTTTTTTTTTTTTTTTGTTTTTGGAGACAGGGTTTCTTTGCGTAGCCCTAGCTGTCCTGGACCAGCTCTATAGACCAGGCTAGCTTCAAACTCACAGAGATCCACCTGCCTCTGCCTCCCGAGTGCTGGAATTAAAGGTGTCTGCAATATTCATTTCTAAGTTGAAGATATACCCAACACACAGTATATGTTAGGTTGCATCAGGTTAAAAATGCCTTTAGAGGATAACATGGTTTCTGGGAACCACTGAAAATTCTGGAGTCAGGGGTGGGTAGCTTGTCTTGAAAGCATCTAGACCAGAAGTTAAGGGCAAGCAAAGCTGAGGACAGACAGCCCGGGCCTGTTAGGTTCCTTTCCCAGCAGCTGCTACAGGAAGGCCAGGTTTATCCGGGAGGGAAGTCGTTGCTGGGTAACTGGAAGACTGTGGACTTAAAGCATGTTTGTTGCGGCCTGACAGTTGTTAAGCATGGGATAAAAAGAGAGGAAGCTGCTTTGGTGGTGAGGGGCAACCAGGAGAGGCGCCCTGCATGCTAGGAAATGCGTCATGAGTGGAGAATTCAGACTCAGTCACAGGAGGGTGGGGGGACATGCAAAAATGTCTCTACTGGGAGAGGTCATCCAGACGTGCTGTCTCCTGGCACTGGAAGGAACGGTGTCTGAAGGTCTGAAGCAGAGGGTGGGCTCTGGGCATGTGAGCTGACGAGTTACAGAGTTGTCTTTAGTGCAACAGAAGCTAAGGCCTCGTCCCTTCCTGACGACTTCTGGTCTAGTGTCTGTTTTCTGATGAAGCAGAACTGAGCTCGGAATCCAGGGGCAGTGAAAGGTCATTTTGTGAGACAGTTTCCTCTGGTCGCTGGGGTCTGAGGAAGGAGCGGAGGGACCACTGCAGGCAGAGAAGACTGTGTTCTCCTCTGCCACCTCCCATTTTCTGTGTGTGTGTGTGTGTGTGTGTGTGTGTGTGTGTGTGTGTGTGCATGTGCACAAGTATGTACAAGCCAGAGGGCAATATTGGGGGGATTTATTAATAGCTAAAATTTATTAGTAGCTAAAAAGGACTTCAGGGATCATTCCTCAGGCACCATTCACCCTTTTATTAATTGATTAATATAATTAATATAATTAACTAATTAATTATAAAATTTGAGACAGGTTCTTGACCTGGCCTGGAGTATGCTAGGCTGCCTGGCCAGTGAGCCCTAGGAATACACTTTTCTCTGCCTCCCTAGTGCAGGGATTGATGAGCATGCTTCATTTCATCTGGCTTTTTTACGTGGGTTCTAGGTATGGAACACAAGCCCTCATATTTGTGGGCCAGACACTTTACCGATTGAACTTGCTTCCCAGCCGTGACTTCACTTTGGTATAAGCAAAACGTCTTTGGTTTCAAAGTGTATTTCCTATCCTTTCTCTAATACCAATTTCACTGAAATCCCATGACATGTGTAGAATGGGTCATATTGTCAATTTCACGAAGAAGGAAGAAAGAGTTCTCTATAAATGGCAGCAAGTTGGGTGTCAACCTGTAGTCAGAAAGCAGTCTCTAGGTCACTAGGGATGCTTGTTTGTGCCAGTCGGTGGCCCAGGACTCTGGTCCTCTACAGCTGGTCCCACACTCGAGAGCCAATGCTGAGGAGTTATGAAAAGAGCCAAGGTCAACACCAGCGACTGGCATGGCTTTCCGCAACCCTGCCTCTAGCCTGGAGGAGAAATACCTGGCTGGTGCTGAGGCTGGGCTGTGGGCAGCAGCTCAGGTCCTGGGAGTTAGCCAGACTGAAGCTGCCTTGGTGCTGAGATGCTCACGACAACTGTAGGAGCTGGAGTGTGCTGGGCCCCAGATGTGAGGGTCACATCTGTGTTGTCATTACTATCACCCCTGAGCTCCGAAGCTCGGTGTTTATTGGGTATTGTGACATGGGGGTCTACCTTAGGGCTGGATTCTGTTGGCATTCTTATTCCGAAATGTGGAAGTAAGTTTTCTACCATGCGAAGCTGCGTTTTAACTGTAAGTCCCTGCCATGCCCACATGCAGACAAACAGTGCCACCCTCAGTGTCTTGCCCTGTCTGAGCTGCGACACAGCAGGTCGTGTGGTCCTGTCCCTGTCCTGGGTGGTCTTGGCCTGTGTTAATGGATTCTGTGTGGAAATCCATTCATATAAGTGCTTCTGGGAAAAACAGATGCCATTCATGTTCCCACTTAAATTTTTAGAGTGCTCTTAACCTTGAAAACAACAACAAAATCTTTGTTTGTATCTGAGACCCATTGGTATTTTGTACTAGTGGTAGGTAGGAAAGGAATTTCATTGCCGGGAGCATTTAACCTGGGTCTGGCTTCAGTGGCTTCATGAGTCCCCACGCCTTCACATCTGTGGAACTTACACTCCTAGAGGAAAGGCTTCGAGCTGGTGTCAGAGTCTCAAACATGACCCTAACCCATAAAAAACAATTCAGAGCTGCTGTTCTGCAGAATGCTGAAGTATCGGGAGCCAAATCCCTCCTGAAGGTCAGTTACTCTGGGAAACCCGTCTTCTAGCATGTGGGTAACACATATCTTAAAGTACATGAATCTAGAGTGACTGGACACAGCAGGGACGCCAGGCCCATCATCGGAACTAGCACCCTCCCCAGGGGCTGGCTTCTGTCCCAAGTCACGTTAGCTTTGACCAGTCAGAATTCCTTCTTCTTCAGTCTATAAAGTTGTATCTGGAATGTCAACAAAACAAGTTCTAGCCTACTGTATACATCTGGAGCCTACAAGAAATCAAGACAGGCAAATGATAAGCTCATCAGCCTAATGCTTGCTTAAAAAAAAAAAAAAAAGCAAAACAGCCTCTATTCTATTTTCTTCTTTATTAAAATTCCCCCCACCCAATAACCACTGATTTGGTAGATGTAGACAAATGCTGTAAACCAAATATACCTAGTGTGGCTTAATGTTTTTAGAACTCCATTGCTGGTGAGTTTTGTTTCTACCTGCCACCACCCCCCCCACACACACACACATGCACATACACACATACACACATACTGCTGCTTGCACTGTGATTTGATTTCCTTCTTCCAAAGTAGGAGAAAGTTACAAAGATACAGCAAGAGGCCGGGAGAGAATCATGGAGGTAAAGTCACTAATGAGATGTTATTGTAAAACTCAGGAGATGTGGGGTTTCCCCCAGGGGACTGTACATAGCAAAAAGCCACTTGAAAATTGGAACACATCGTTGAAATTTACCAACTGCAGCCAGTGACCCCAGGGAGCAGAAAGCAAGGCCAGCTCTCTCCAGGCGATGCGCAGTCCACCCCTGTTTATTCCTGGTGGCTCAGGAATTCGGAGAGCGGAGCCAAGAGTGAAGCTGGACATGGACAGGAGCATGTAGTCAGGACCCCCAAGACTGGGCCTTTTCTTCTCAGGAACTCAATGTTCAGCCAGCCCATAGTCACAGGGACCTGAGTACAATGGAGTCAGAAAAGCAAAAGCCATAGCAGCATAGAGGTGGAGGAGAGGGAAAAAAGCCAATCTGTGCTACGGCAGGAACATTTACAGAGGGGAAACCAGGAACCCAAAAGGCAGCCTTCCCCCATCCACAGGGATGGAGAAGGGGGAAGGGAGGGGCATTCGGAATTCCAGGAGAATGGCAGGTCTTAGCGCCCACCTCAGTTCCACAAATGAACATTCAAAGCTGAAGAGACAGACTTGCTTCTCAGCAAGATTTCAAAGCTATGCATCAGAGTGGGAAGGAAAACAGGAAGGCGGGGTGTGTGGGGGTGGTGTGTGGGGCTAGAAACGGGATGGAGGAGGGACAGCAGGGCATGCGCAACCCGGGCCAGATCAGATGGGAAACCGCCAACCCCTCACCCGAAACTGACTGAAGTACTGAAGTGACGCCCCGTTTTTTTTATGAGGTGCGAACATTTCAGGTATGCTGGCAGTAATGATGCCCTGGGCCCAGCTCTGAGCTTTTGGGTTTCAAGTTGCCAGCTGCTGGCCTGAAAAAGCCTCAGGTGAAGATGAACTTCTTCAAGCTACAGAGTGGCAGGTGAAACCATGAGAGGCGAAACCTGGAAGAAAATCCAGCCACCCGATTTGCTGAGTGCTTCTCCACCCCCCACCCCCCCCCCGGTCACCAATCACGTGTGTGCATGGGTTCATGCAAAAGAACATGGGCAAGTTCCGTGTTCGTGTGTGTGTGTGTGTGTGTGTGTGTGAGAGAGAGAGAGAGAGAGAGAGAGAGAGAGAGAGAGAGAGAGAGAGACAGAGAGAGACAGAGAGAGACAGAGAGAGAGAGAGAGAGACAGAGACAGAGAGAGACAGAGACAGAGACTCTGGGAACGGAGCGGTGGAGCCACGCCCAGAGAACTGCATTTGGATTATTTGAAGATGACAACATTCAGTTCTGACCTCAAGGGCCGAGGAAAAACACAGCTGCTCCAGTTGGTGCTGACTCCCACTCCGTTTCCCTCAGCTCCGCAGAGTCCCAGGTCTGGAGGTCGCTCCCACCCTGCCCCCACCCTTGCTCTGTGCCCAGCAGGGGCAGGTGCCGTCACAGTGGCTTACCGAAATTTTCCTCTTTCTTTGTTAATGAGAACTGACTTGGCATTTAATAAAACCTTATTTATACAAGGGCTACGTGTGCACGAGAAGCAGCCCCTCTGAGGGGCTGGCCCAGCACTCCCACATCAGAATGGCAGTGGCTGGGGCGCCAACCAGCTGCAATAACAGCCAGGCCCCAGAGGCTAGCCATGCTCCTCCGGGGAGCTGGGGGCGCGGGTTCTGCCCTGGCCACCCTGTGCCTGCCTGGGATCATTTTCCTAAAACCACTCCCAGGATGGGTACAGGAAGCAATGAAAGCAAAATCTCATTTAATGCTTGCTATTTCTTTTAAGTTCTTTATTAGTGATTTATTTGCTTTTAATGTTTAGCTGCCCTGTTCATTGGTCCCGGGGAAGCACATTTCAAGGCACCAGACGACTAGACGGGGTGTTTGCTCTTTGCTAAGAGCTCACGTGTTCTGTGTTAGTCAGCGCTCTCCTGACTGAGGCAGAAGCAGGAATCAGGAGAAGGCAAGCAAGGTCTCTGAAGCGGCCGGCCGGATGCCTCCCACTGGGGTTTTCCTCTGGCCTGCCTTGGCTGGCAGCTCTCTGTTGAACGAATGGGCAGGCAGCAGCACTCTGTTCTTGAAGCCCAGAGGTGTTTGGGGTACAAGTGTTACTGTTTGGTCTACAGAAACTGAGATTGTAAAGGCAAACTCTTTCGTTCAAGGTTCATAATTTTTGACCCTGACTGGACTTTGAAATTGTCTGGGAAGCTCTGGAAATACTCAAGTATACAGTCTGTACCCTGTACGACTGACTCAGGGTCTCTGGACTCGGAGTCGGGGGCTTGTTTGAGATAGTCTCATTTAGTCATGTAGCCATGTAGCCAAGGATGACCTCACATTCTTAATCCTCCTGCCTCCACCTCCCCAAGCACTGGGATTACAGGTAGACACTGCGATGGTCAGTTTTATGCAGTGCTGGGTATCAAACCCAGGGCCTAGTTAGCATGTTAGGCAAGTTACTCTTCAACTGAACGGAATCCCAGGGCTGCATATGTAGCTGTTAAAGCTTCCTGGCGATTCCACCTACGGCTAAGCCAAGAACTGCTATTCCCGGGGACGAGTACTGTTTGTGCTGGGCTTTCTAAGCTGAGCAGCCTTGAATAGGTTTGTTGACTTGTTGTAAGTTGAGATTAGGAGGCTCAGTGTTGGTACCGGGCCTCAGCTCAGTGCCCGTCCCCTGCAGGTACCTGCTGCAGCTGTGATCGTTAGACACCTGGACAGAGGGGGTAAAGAAGTACCTTGGGCCCATCTAAGTCAGTGAGGTTGCTGGGGATGTCTTTCTGTATGCTGTGAATGTGTGTTGCTCTGATTTGGTTGATAAATAAAACCCTAATTGGCCAGTAGCCAGGCAGGAAGTATAGTATAGGTGGGATAAGTAGAGAAGAGAACTCTGGGAAGAGGAAGGCGGAGTCAGGAGTCACCAGCCAGACACAGAGGAAGCAAGATGTGGAGGCAGAACTGAGAAAAGGTACCAAGCCATGCGGCTAAACATAAATAAGAACTATGGGTTAGTATAAATGTAAGAGCTAGTCAGTGGTAGGCCTGAGCTAATGGCTGAGCAGTTTTAATTAATATAAGCCTCTGTGTGTTTACTTGGGTCCAAGCGGCTGCAGGACTGGAGGGTGAGAGAGATTTGTCCTGGCCATGGGCCAGGTGGGACACAGGAAAGCTTCAGCTACAGAGGCTACCTGGTAAAACTTCTGATCTCTAAACTCAGTGAAAGCAAAAGGAAGGTTTCCTGTTATTCCTTGTTTGATAAGTAAACACTCAGGTCAGTGGCCCCAGCTTGGGGTTAACTATAGTTTGGATCTTGAGTGTCATACAAAGCCCATCTGTTAACAGGCATGGCCTCCATCTTGGACAGGGGTAGTGGAGGTCCTTAGGCTATTGGGAGGCCTGCCATAGACGGGTATAGTGGGAACCCCAGCCCTTCCCCCTTTTATCCTTTGCTTCCTGGCCAAGAAATGCGTGGATTGTTCCACCATGAATTCTGCCACAATGTACTTCTCATTACAGGACCAAAAGTGATGAGTCCATCAGCCACAGCCCGGAATCTCTAAACCTGTGAGCCAAAGGGAACCCTTTCTCGGACTGACTGAGATACGTGTTACAGTAAAGCAGAACTAACACAAGGTCTAGTCACTAAAGGATAATTTTGTCCAGATGCAAAATCTTATCTGGCTGTACCCAGGACTGGCTGAAGTGAAGACCATGCCCCACCATAGACCAAGTGTTGTTGCTTTGTAGTCTGCTGTAGGACAGAGACGTTCAGGCCACAGGCTGTTAATTTCTCTCCACGGTGTGGGAAGCATCAAGACCATCTCTGGGGTCCTAGACTTTTTATGGTGGCCTCCTCAGGTCCTGACCCTTTTGACCTACTTTGGAAGTCCACCCCTCAATGAGCTGGGAAAATTGCAGAATAACTTCCAAGGGAAATTCAAAATAAAACTCTGCAGAAACAACAAGGCCTATTTTATTTGACTCGATTTAAAGAATTCATCTGGCTTCTTTTCTTCTCCTATCTTTCTTTTCTTTTCTGTGTATCCCCTACCCCCTACCCCGAGACAAAGGTCTCTTGTATCCTAGGCTAGCTGGAGATGAGTGTGAACATCTGCATCCTGCCCCCACCACCTAAGTGCTGGGTTGCAGCTGTTGACATGTGCCGAGGAACTAACCCCGGCTTTGGGCATGGACACAAGCACTCTTACCAACTTGGCAACAGCCCTGGCCCCAGTTTAAAGACAAAGCTGAGAGCAGGAGAGAGAGAGAGAAAGATCAAGAGTGAGAGACAGTAGGAGAACAAGGACCATGAGAGTGAGAACAGGAGAGAGAGGGTGAGAACAGACCTTTACTGGGATTTGAGAAAGCCACCATAAAGACAGACAAAATGTGAATTCGGTAATCAACAATTAATTCCAGAATGTCTCAAAAATATCTTAGTGATTGACATTCCTCATGGTACAGTTCCAGAAATTAAAATACAGCAAAAAGAAATATATAATTAGGTGCTAGAGGCAGTTTATATTTTCCAAAGGATTCTAGTGAGTATTCCTCAAAGTGTGGCCTCTGGGGAACCCCATCAGAATCTCCTAAGCAATGAGGCATCTCCTCACCCGCGGGCTGGGGACTTGAACTTGCATGTTGCAGTAACCTCTGACGACAACACGCTTCCTAAAGTTGACACGTCTGTGCTCTACCACATCCTTCCAGCAAAGGAGGAAGAGACTCTCACAGGCCCCGGGAGTCTGGACTATATACAGTTTTAGAGGCAGAAGGCTGGCTTAGCGATCTAGGCTTTCCAAAATGTTGAGATTATGAAATTTCCTATTTTTTTTTTCTATCTAGAAAGAGCACCTTTGAGGATCAAGTACAGGTTTCACAGGAAGGAGCTTGAACCACGCATTTGCTGAAATTTATGAATGCTTTGCACAGTGTTTTCTATTTCCCTACTATTATACACAGGTATGTCCAATCTGTGGCCCACAGGCTGCAGGTTCACCAAAACAGCTATGAAGGCATCCCAATACACCTGTAGATAATAATGTCATGTTACAGTGTCAAAAGTTAGACACCCCTGGAAGTACCATCCTGGCTATATACATGAACATTAGGACCAGGAAAAAGTCACTGTCTTGCTGTAATCATGAGCTAGGAATCCACTGGTCTGCAGGTGGTGGAGAACGCTTTTTCTCACAGTTGGTGTGGACAAACACCTACCACATCCCGTGCTGAGGGGTGAACCTACCTCCTTTCCCTTGCTACGTTCTAGAAGGACTGCTGTTTTTTGGGTGCTAGGATTCTGGAGCATCTCCAAGGCTTGTCATCAGCCTCAAGCTCACACCTTCCTCAGTGTCAATTCCCCATTGGCCTGCCTGCTGCAGGAATCATCTACGAGCAGGAGCATGTAACCCTTTCCTTACCACACGGAAAGAGTTTGAAGAAGTCCACATTGGCATACAGAGTGTCCTCTATCCACTGTAGGGTGACCTGGGAGAGGGACACAGGGTATCACGCACGGTCTGTGCCCTCGATGCTGGCTGAAGATGATGAAACGCTGCAAGAGGGTCTCACTACAGGCAATGCTCTTCAGTTCCAAGTCTGGGACTCCGTAAGCAAACTGCAGGAGGAGAAAGACGCTGGAGAACTCCGTGTAGGGAAATAGTACCACCCTCCTGAACAAAGATGCCGCTTCCTGACCCACAGGCCTGACGAACAAATCATATTCCGTGCAAAGAGAATTAAAAGATCAGGTAGATTATGCCTGCTAACTAGTTGGTTAAAACACACAGATTAGCCAGGCAGTTGGTGGTGATGAACACCTTCAATCCGAACACTTGGGAGACAAGAGGGAGCCAGATCCTGTGAATTTGAGGCCAGCCTGGTCTACAGAGCGAGTTCCAGGACAACTAGGCTACACAGAGAGACCCTGTCTTGGGGGAAAAAAAAAAAGACAGAGATGAATTTGAGTTATCCAGTAGGGTTAAATGTTATAGACGGGTACTTGAAATTGTAAGGAGGCAGAAGAAACAGTATTAGAGTTCTATGGTGTGAGAAAAGCTTTGACAGGCCATTGTTCGTCTTGCAGATGGAGAGGACCTCATCTAATGAATGTGCACAATCTGCAGAAGATGAGTAGCATGTTGTTCTAATCTTAGATGGTCTTATAATAAAAAACCCAGAGCCAGATATTGGGGTGAAAGCTGAAAGGTCAGAGAAGCAGCAAGCCACAGCCAACCTCACCTCGCCAAACTCCTCAGCAATCCTGTTTCCTCAGACTGAAGCCTCTGAGTCCTCACTGGAAAGGATCTCAGCTCAACTGCTTTAGAGCAGCCAGCACTAGTTCTTACTTCTATGTAAACCTCAGTCTAAAGAGAGCGAGTTCCTGTTCCTCATGCCTTATATACCTTTCTCTGCCCAGACATCACTTCCTGGATTAAAGGCGTGTGTGCTTCCCAGTACTGGGATTAAAGGTGTGTGCCACCACTGCCTGGCTCTGTTTCCAGTGTGCCTTGAACTCACAGAGATCCAGATGATCTCTGTCTCCCAGTGATAGGATAAGGTGTGTGCCACCACTGCCTGGCCTCTATCCCTGATCTAGTGGCTGGCTCTGTCCTCCTACTCCCAGGCAAGTTTATTAGGGTGCACAGTATATCACTGCATAAGATGAGAAAAGGTTTCCTTTAGACATCCCGGTAAAGACTGTGACTTAATGGTACCTTGACATTCAGACTTCTGACCTCAAGAATCATAAGATAATAAACCTGTGTTGTCTTAAGCCTTTAAGTTGTGGTCATTTGTTATAGCAGTAATAAAAAATCTAAATTCCTCTCTCAAACCTCACTTTATCAGAAAGCTTTTAAAATTTGAGAGATCTCCTCTGAAAGGGGCACTAAGGTGCCATCGAGACTCTCTCCCAGTGGCAGAGTGGTAAAAACACATTTATAATGACAATGACCAACTTCTTCTCACAGATTACTACATAAGAACATCAGATGCCTAGATCAGTTTGTTTTTGGTTTTGTTATGGTTTTTTTTGCTTGATTATTTGAGGCAGGGTCTTGCTCTAGCCCAGGCTAATCTGGATCTTACTCTGAAGCCTAGTAATTTTCTATTTCAGTAACCTGACATTACAGGAGTAAGCCATCATACCTGGTACAGTTAAATTAATTTGAATTTCAAATAAATAACAAATAACTTTTAGTATGTCTCAAATTAATTCCAAAAGTTATGCTGAAAATTTTGTTTATCTGAAATTCAGAATCAAATATATAAACCCGTATTTTTTACCACATTCCATACCTCCTAGAAGCTCACTGACAATGACTTGGAACACAACTCTGATGGCCTCCATGGCTCAGATGAAAAAGAGGTCCCAACCCTGGTCAGGGCCTCTTGGTTGCCTGGAGTATTTCCTAGCACCATAGAGTTTGAGGCTTTATACTGTTGTGGAATATTAATTTAAGATGTGTTACATTTGTTTATGCTGTGGAATTTGTTTTAATGCAAAGATGTGTTGCATTCTTTTATGTTGCATTTATTTAGCTCTGTGAAGCTGTGTTACTTTGCCTGTCTAAAACACCTGATGGTCTAATAAGGAGCTGAATGGCCAATAGCAAGGCAGGAGAAAGGATAGGAGGGACTGGCAGGCAGAGAGAATAGATAGGAGGAGAAATCTTGGAGGAGCAGATTAAGGAGCAAGAAAAGCAGGAGAGGAGGATGCCAGGGACCAGCCACCCAGCCACACAGCCAGTCTTGGAGTAAGAGTGAAAGTAAGATATCCAGAAGTAAGAAAAGGAAAAAGCCCAGAGGCAGAAGGTAGATGGGATAATTTAAGAAAAGCTGGGTAGCAACAAGCCAAGCTAAGGCCAGGCATTTATAAGTAATAATAAGTCTCTGTGTGATTTATTTTGGGAGCTGGGGTGGCAAGTCCTACAAAAAGCAAAGACTAAAAACAACCAACTACATTGTACTTGAACAAATTCATAAGACTGGGCCTCAAAGACACCATGTAGCTTCTAATCACACAGATCTCCACACTGGAAAGCAGAGCAGACCCAGGCTGTTATCCCCAGGGAAGTGTTGAGACTACACTGATCCCTCCATGAGGCACAGGCTGATGGTGGATCAGCTGTGGATGGTCCATCTGGGGCCTGTAGTGGGAGTGTACCCACAGATCATTCTGCCTTTGCCTCCACCTCATTCGGATCTCTGGGCAAACCCCATCCTCTCTCTAACCAGAGGCTGGAACCTCTCTTATAAGCTCATTTGTCTGATCTTCTCACACTCCAGAGGAGGAATGGGGACCAGGCAATAACATACATAAGTATTAGCTAGTGTCTTAGTTTGCTTTCAATACTATGATACAACACCATGACCAAAAGTAACCTGGGGAAGAAAATGTTTATTTCACTTTATAGTTTACAGTCCATCGTGAACAGAAGTCAGGTCAGGAACTCAAGGCAGGAAGTTGGAGGTGGGAACTGAAGCAGAAACCACGCATGGAAGAGTGCTACTTACTAGCTTGCTCTCTATGCCTTGTTAAGCTTGCTTTCGTATACACCCAGGACCACCAGCCCAAGGATGACATTGCTCCCAGTAGGCTGGGCCCTTCCACATCAATCAGCAAAGAAGAAAATGCTCCATGGTCTTGCTTACGAGCCAATATGATGGGGACTGTCTTAGTTAGGACTACTATTGCTTGATAAAAACACCATGACCAAAGCAACTTGGAGAGGCAAGGGAAAGGTTTATTGGGCTTATACTTCCACATCATAGTCCGTCATAGAAGGAGTCAGGACAGGAACTCAAACAGGGCTGGAACCTGGAGACAGGAGCAGTTGAACGAGCCATGGAGGGGCGCTGTTTACTGGCTTGCTCTTCAGAGCTTGCCAACCTGCTCTCCCATAGAACCCAGAACTACCAACCCAGGGATGGCAACCACCTATAATGGGCTGGGCCCTCCCCCATTGATCACTAATTAAAAAACGCCCTACAGAGTAGGCTACAGCCTGATCCTAGGGAGGCCTTTTCTGAGATAACTCTAGCTTGTGCCAGTCTGACAGAAAACCAATCAGAACAGCTAACAAATGGGGATTCCACAAGACTCCCACTCATTCCATCACTTATTTTCTCAGCGTCATTCACTGAACTCCCATTGTACAGGGAGGGCCAAGTTAGTGACTGGAGGCACAGAGGTGAATAATACAGGCTCTCTGTCCTTTGAAGAGCTCTCTAACTAGCTAGAAATATGGGCATTTAGACAGGATATAAGCGTAAGAACAAATAGAGCAAAAGCTAGAACACGAAAGGTCAGGCAGGGCTAAGCTAAAGCATGGCAACAGAAAATCCACTCAGTTGTGTGACACCGTGGGTTCAAACCCAACACAGAAGAAAGAGAGGAACACAGAGGGGTGGGGAGAGAGAGGGAGGGGAGAGAGGGGGTGGGAAGAGGGCAGTAAGGCAGCTGTGAAAGTTTCTAGAATTTACAGGGCATGGTGCACATGCCTGGCCTATAATCCCAGCACTGAGGAGGCAGAGGTGGAAGATCAGATATTCAAGGCCATCCTCAGCTAACCGTGAATTTGAGGCCAGCCTGGGCTACACAGCAGCCTGCCACAAAACCAACAATGACCAAGTCCTTGGTGCTTATTCAGTATTTATCTTGTGTCTGGCAACATTCTAAGTGCCTTGTGTATATTGATTCTTTTCAGTCTCTCCTTACAACCACCACACGTGATAGGCATTCCTGAATTTGCATTTACAAGTGAGGAAATAGGCATAGAGTGGTCCTGATGTTCCAGTGTGTGGCTGATGTGGCCTGATGTTACAGAGTACGTGGGCTTTGCAGAGATCTGACTCCTGGAGACTCAACAACACTTACTCTTTGGTGAGGAAGAAAAAGTGAGGATTGGACAAAGAAAGGAGGCTTGTGAGCATCTCCACGGAGGAAGCAACATGTGAACCGGGTCCTAAAGTGTGTGTAGGAATTTTCGAGGTCAGGCAGTTGGGAATGAGTCAATGATTCCCCATATGGAAAGAAATGCTGTGGAACAATCTTTGTACATTGTAAATACGTATTGCTCTCATTGTCAATAAAAAGCTGATTGGCCGATAGCTGGGCCGGAAGAGACTGGGCGAGACAGCCTGACACAGAGAGGATGCTGGGCGGAAAAAGGGCAGAGTCTTGAGTCTCCAGCCAGATGCAGAAGGAGCAGGAGATGAACATGCCAGGCTAATAAAGGTACCACCACCACGTGGCAGGGCATAAATAAGGAATTATGGGTTAACTTAAAATGTAAGAGCCAGTTAGTAATAAGTCTGAGCGATTGGCCGAGCATTTATAATTAATATAAGCCTCAGGGTGTTTATTTGAGAGCCAATGCAGGACAGGAAAACTCTGCCTACAGAAAGAAGTGTTAAGATGCCTCCAGAGCTGTGCTCATATGCCGGGAAGAAAGGCTCAAAAGGAAAAAAATCCACTGATGGTGAAAAAAAAGCGTTCTTGATTAGTAAGGACGATCAATCACAGCTTCCGCAAGGGACACCGAAAAGACATATTGGCTTCGTGGCTGCAAGTCCTAATGGTCATGTTGGCTAAAGGTCACAGAGCTAGATGGGGCGGAAGCCAAGATGGGCGGAGATAGCTGACCAGCTGAGAAGTGAGGAGGCCTGGGAGATAGATACAATGGGAGCTGGGTGTGGGCTGTGACTGGCCTCGAGGTAGGGAGAGGGAAGCTGTGGAACTTGCTGATCTGAGAGCATTGGCCACTCCAGCTCAGCATCCACTAGCGATACAACCTGGTGACCCTGGCTCCTTGTCTCTGAAGAGCCTCAGTCCTGGTGTCAAAAGGGCAGCCCCTGGAACTCCAAAGGTCATGACTGTACAAACTTGAAGGAAATTTCCCCTAAATTCCAAGCCTTATCTCCGCCTCCCTTTTATTACCAACTGGAAATTGTCTCAGGCATTGCCAGGACTGGAGTTTTATGACCTGAGGAAAAAGCAAACGGGAAAAATGAGCCATCGGTGCTGATGACACCTCCCCTGTGGTGAAGACAGAAGCCAGGCAGTGCCAGGCAGTCAGGCCCACTTCTCTGGGCCTCATCAAGAACAGATTCTGCTTTGCTTGTCTGTTTCCAGGCATAGGGTCTAGATGGCCAGGAAGCAGGCATGGGCTCCTTCGTGGTGGTTCAGGGAACCAGCATAAAAACCCCTTCATCAGCTGTCCCCACCACGTGGGAAGGGGCCTCCCTCTCTCATCTGGGCTCAGATAACAGCACCCTCTGCAGGCCTTCATCTCCAGATTGGCTCATGATCTGAAATGCTCTGCTTATGTTTTGGTCTCCCTGGAGTCACGTCTAGCCAGGAGGGAGCCAGGACGAGAGCAGTGGCCCTCACCCCCGAGCCTGTCAGTCTCCCGGGAAGCTTGCTAACACACATAGCTGAGCTCTGTACCTGACACTGTGGACTGACTGAGCTGGCAGGTCCTGAGAACTTGCGTTTCTAACAGGTACTCCTGTGTCACCCGTGCTAATGACCACTGGACTCCAAGAGCCAGCTCAGTGGCTCTCACAATGGGAAGCCCTGTATTTTGCTTGGCCTCTGAGGACTTTGAGTTGTACAGCTGTGTGCAGAATAACTCCATCATTTAGGCATTTCAGTTTCCCCATCTTTGTGTTCACTTCAGGACTACTGTGAGGGACAAAGGAGCAAACAGGTATGAAAGTTACCTATTTGTGTAAGTATAGGAAATTATAACATGAATGAAAATAAATTTGTGGAGTGGTCAGAAATGTCTAGAATGGGCATGTCTGGCACTGGTAAGCAAGTGGTCCAGGAATACAGAGGTGGTCCATCTGTTGCCCTTGCCAGATGTGGCAACTATGAGAGCCAACCTCTATTCACCCAGTTTTTTTGTTTTGTTTTTGTTGTTGTTGTTGTTATTTTGTTTTTCCAAGATGGTTTCTCTGTGTAACAGTTCTGGCTATCCTGGAACTCTTTTGTAGACCAGGCTAGAACTCACAGAGATCCGCCTGCCTCTGCCTCCCGAGTGCTGGGATTAAAGGTGTGCGCCACCACCCAGCTTCACCCACTTCTTCTTTAAGACCTATTTTAATTATAGGCGGGTGTGTACATCTATCTGTGTAGAGATGTGTTCATGTGAGCAGGTGCAAAAGGAGGCCGGAGGTGTTGTTTCCTCCAGAAGCTGGAGTCAAAGGAAGCTGCCAGCCTACTGGCCTGGGTGATGGGAATCATACTTGGGTACTGTCTTAGACACTGTCTATTGCTGTGAAGAGACACCATGACCAAGGCAACTCTATAAAAGAAAGCATTCCACTGGGGGGGGGGTTGTTTAAAGTTTCAGAGGTTAGTCCATTATCATCATGGCAGGGAACATGGAACTGGAGCAATAGCAGAGAGCTACATCCTGATCTGCAGGCAGGCAGGCAGGCAGAAACTGGGCCTGGCATGGGCTTTCGAAACCCCAAATCCCAACCGTTGTGACACATTTCCTCCAACAAAGATCATACCTAATCCTTCTAATCCTTTCAAACAGTTCCCCATTCTAGTGACTAAGCATTCAAATATATGAGGCTATGAAGGCCGTTCTTATTCAGACTGCCACATGACCTCTGCAAAAACAGTGTGTGCTCTTATCCACTAGGCCATCTCTCTCTCTCTACACACACACACACATGCACACACACACACAATGCACACACACGCGCACACACGCACATACACGCACATGCACACACATGTGCTCATGTTCTTGGCTGCATCCCTTCCCTCAGGTACTTACAGGTCAGCTTCCTCCTGAGGAAGGGTACTCTTATCTTCACACAATGACTCCTGACATCCAGGAAACACACAGAAGTTTCCGTTTCCATCAACCCTCCTCTGGATGTGAGTATCCTGAGTCAGGGGGCTTTGTCTGTCCCACCCATACCGCTGCGATATCTACAGCTGTCCTTGAAGATTTGATTAGTTAATAAATGCAAGGCTTCTCCACTCCACAGGGTAGGCTCAGCCTCATGATTTCTCTGCTTCCTTCATTTTCAAAATCCTGGTAAGTCTTATGGGTACCAGGGATGTGTTCAGAGTCCTGTGATCAGATGCTTGTTTGACTCACTAACCCCAGGTATGTCTGAATATGGAGCATGCATCATGAATTCTGAGTATGGAAACACAAGTGAAAAGAGAGAAAATCTCCCTTGTCTTTCTCAGGCTCGGTACCTTCCCCCTCTCTTCAATGGTCCTCACCTGCTCCACACGAACTTGGGAGTTGACCAGAAGATGGGCAACGGAGTCAGACAGGCCAATGTTTCTCGTGAGAAATAGCGTCAGGTCTCCTCATCCTTTAGGATGTCTCGGATTTGTAATCCTCTTCCTGCATATGAACAGAAGAAAGAGTAGGGCATTGAAGGGGGTGGTTAAAATAAGAACAGCGTCTAGAATTGACTGGAAATACTTCTACGCGACTCTTAGAAGGGGTGGTGGGGTGGGGTGTGCTTGGTCCTGGGGAACTCTTGGAGACTGAGGCTGGTACCAGTGTCTGTCACCCACACCTCACACCACTTGTGGCTGAAGAGCCTGGGCACAGTGTGGGAAGGTACAAAGGTGAGGAAGTTAGCCTAGGGTGAGTGGGGTATCCGGGGCTTTTTAGGGTTGGTCTGAGACCGTGGCTTTCAAGAGAGTGAAGGGTAAAGAACTACAGCGGGGTGGGGGGGGTTGGGCTCTGAGAAGTGTCTGGCAATATCTAGAGACATCTTCGGGCAGTGTTAGTGGGGAGAGGCCAGTGACATTGCTAAACGTTCATAGTGTACAAAACAATTATTCCTCCCCAAAGAATCTCCTGTCCCTGCAAATGTCAGTGGTACTTGTTACGATTCCTAGCCACTCCCTCAGCTACAGGATGCTTAATTATCCCAGGGCCTTACATCCTATGTACTACATGCACCACATGATCATGTAATTTACACAGCATGACCACGTGCGCATGCGTGGTGTAGCTGCATAGGCCCATGCACGCATGCTCAGGGGGACCCGTAAAAGCAGATTCCACCCATTTCCCCGCCCCTTCTCCCACACCATTTGCTTCCAGTAGGCCTATTCCACACCCTTCTTTACTCTCCACTAGTAAACTTTGTGTTTCTCTCGCAAGGTAAATGCGCCACATAATAAATAACTACTAAGGCTGGAAAACCCTGCTTACCTATATACTCCCCAGAAAAGTCATGGTTCTGATAACTTCCTACAAAATACAGGAGGATTAAAAAAATCGCCGGGCGGTGGTGGCGCACGCCTTTAATCCCAGCACTCGGGGGCAGAGCAGGCGGATCTCTGTGAGTTCGAGGCCAGCCTAGGCTACCAAGTGAGCTCCAGGAAAGGCGCAAAGCTACACAGAGAAACCCTGTCTCGAAAAACCAAAAAAAAAAAAAAAAAAAAAAAAAAAAAAAAAAAAAAAAATCAACTAAAAGCTACGAAATCAGTGGCCTTTCTGTATGATAACAAGCATGCTGGGACAGAAATCAGAAAATAACCCCATTTGCAGTAGCATTCAAATCAAACCAAACCAACCAACCAACAAAAACAAACAAACAAAAAACATCGTAGAGTAAACCTAATGAAGAAGGCAAAATGCCTCCATAATAAAACCTTTCAAATCTGAAGTAATAAGTTGAAGAAGACACTAGAAGCTGGAAAAAAATCTCCTATGATCCTGGACAGGCAGAATTAATACCACGAAAATGTCTGTAAGACACAAAGTAATATATAGGTTCAATGTCATTCCCATAAAAATTCCAATGACATTCTTCACATAATTAGAAAAAACAATAATCCCGGTTTCATACGTAAGCAAAAGAACCTCAAATAGCCAAGGCGATGTTGTGGATGAAGAACTCAAGTAATACAACAGAGCCATAGTAACAAACACAGAATGGTTACTAGCAGAAAAACGGTAGCCAACGGGATAGAGAGAGCAGCCGGAATCATACCCATATGTACAACCATAGCCACCTCCTGTTTTGGCAAAGCTGGCAAGCATGTACATTGGAGAATAAAACAGTTTCTTCGGCAAATGGAGCTGGAAAAACTGGACAGAAGAATGAAGTTGGATCCATATCTCTTACCCTGCACAAAAGGTCATTTTAAATGGGTCAAAGATCTTAGCAAGGGTCACATCTCTGAAAATACTGGATGGAAACACTTCAAGATATAGCACAAGAAAGGACTTTCTAGCAGGGACCCCAATCATTCAAGAAGTAACTCCAAGAATTGATAAATGGGATTCCATGAAGTTAAAAATCTACATAGCGAAGTAAATAGTTAACCGTGCCAAGGGACAGCATAGAGATGGAGAAAAATCTTTGCCAGCCATATATCTGATAGAGTATTAATACCTAGACCAGTGGTTCTCAGCCTTCGTAATGCTGCAGTCTTTTAATACAGTTCCTCATGTTGTGACCCCCCCAACCATAAATTTTTTTTTGCTGCTACTTCATAATTGTAATTTTGCTACTGCTATGACTCTTAATATAAATATCTGATATGCAGGATATCTGATATATGACCCCTGTGAAAGATCATTGACCCCCCAAAGGAGTCTCGACCCACAGGTTGAGAATCACTGACCTAGACTATTT
Source organism: Peromyscus leucopus (assembly GCF_004664715.2). Classification (NCBI taxonomy): domain Eukaryota; kingdom Metazoa; phylum Chordata; class Mammalia; order Rodentia; family Cricetidae; genus Peromyscus; species Peromyscus leucopus. The sequence goes on along the minus strand of NW_023505424.1, from coordinate 375,474 downwards.
AAAGAATTCAAATAACTAAACACCAACCCCAAATAACCCAATCAGTAACTGGGCAAATAAACAGCAAGATGAAGTATAGATTATCAATAGCTACGTGCAAGCGTGCTCAGCATCTTATTTGGCAACACGGCTCATTGGGACAGGTGCTTGCGCTAAGCCTGATACCCTGAGTTCATTCCTTGGAACACACGTGGTGGACGGAGAGAACTGACTCCTAGGAACTGTCTCCTCTCACGCCCACAGACATGCTGCAATGTGTCCCCACCCTCGATACATCATAAAAACCTTAAAATGTTTTAATGCTGAACATCCTTAGCCACCAGAGAAATGCAAATCAAAAGTACACGGAGGTTCCGTTTCACCAGTCATACTTTAAAACAACACATGCTGGCGAGGATGCGGGGAACAGGAATCCTTATCCGTTACCAGGTAGGAATGTAAACTAGTGCCATCACAGTGGAAGCCGGTATGCAGAACGCTCAAAAAACTGAAACTTGGTCAGCCTGGCATGGTGGTACATGCTTTTCATCCCAGCACTCCTTGGGAGGCAGAGGCAAGTGGATCTCTGTGAGTTAGAGGCCAGCCTGGTCTACATAGCGAGTCCACGCCAGCCAGGGCTACACTGAGAAACCCTGTCTCTAAAAACAAAACAAAAACCCCCAAACTGAAACTCTATTGACCATATGATCGCTATGCCCCACTCCTTGTGAGTATGCCAACGGAACCCAGAGAATCTGCTCATCCATGAATATGGCATCACTATTCACAACAGAGAAGTTATGGAGTCAGCCTCGGCTTCCATCAACATCAACAACAATGGATAAAGAAATGTGATTCTGTCTCTCTTTCTCAAAAAGACCAAATTATGTCATTTGCAGGAAAATACACAGAATTAGCTATCATTATATTAAACAAAGTAAATCAGACCCAGAAGACAAATATTATATATTTATTTACACGGGGGGGGGGGGAGAGAGAGAGAGAGAGAGAGAGAGGAGGGCAATGGTGAAGGAATATGGTTAAAGTTCACAATATAACTGAGGAGAAATGTTCTCATGAAATACAACACTTCGCACAACGAATATACACTAGCAAAAGAATTCTTTCAGGAAAGGAAGAAGCTGCTTTGGGATTGGAGATGTGTGCTCTGCCCTCGCTGCAGTTATGATGGGACCAGGACCCTTCTATGGTTCCTGTCAGCTCAGCCCAGGGTCAAAGCTCTGCACATCGGCACGAACGGGGGATTCAGGGCAAGAAGAGCTTCATGTAATGGGGAGTTTCAGGCCCATTGCCCAGGCTCGTCTTGGTCAGCCTTAGCCACATTCTCTCCAACTCGACTCAAAACCTTTTAGAAGCAGGAACTCTTCTTCAAAGAGGCATCAAATAAAGCACTACTTTACTGTGAAGGTGTCCCTGAGGCAAGTGACCAGCCTCTCCCCATGCGATCGCGGTCACCACATTGACTAGATGTTGTAGGGGTGACAAGCTGTGAAAGGACCCCGAAGCTCTTAACCCCAGCCCTGAAAGTAGTTACTACTCAATACATGTGTTTATCCTGACAGCATTAACGTCATCCCCACCCCTCCTGGAGGATTCAGCCAGGCCCTGCCTCTTCTCTCACTTCCTGGCCAGTGTCAGCCTCCAGCTGGCTACTGTGACAGTTTAGGAGATGCTGACCAGAGAAAAGCCCACAGGCCCAGCTTCTGGAAGTCGCTGCAACATGAAAGCAAAGGCCTGGGATATGCAATGTCATCCTGGCCCAAATTCTCCAGGAGCCCGGTGCCTTGCTAAGCTCTGAGTGTTTCTCCAAGGGACATGCTTTCCCCACATCCCTGCTCCTTCTGACTCCAGCTCCATAGTGAACTCCACCTCCCACCCCAACCTTTCCCTTGTCAGGCAAGCGCCTGATAACCTCCATTGCTGTTTCAGGGATACGATGTTCCCGTATGGTGACTGGACCAGATCCATGCTGCCAATGATGGCTTCCCACTGAAGGGCAGGGGTCGAGCCCACAGATCAGCCCATGTCTAAGCCAGGGCCAACTGGCCCTGATGTTCCGTACAGCAGTCTTCTGTCAGGAAGGGTGCCTTTGAGAGCTATGTCAGTGGGTCATCCACTGTCACTTGGCTTTGCACAGGACACTTCCAAGGACTTTGGGGCAACCTGAACGTAGGGTTCCCCTGGAGTAGCAGGGCCGAGAGAAGGCACTGTGTTTCACCTCTGTCTTCCTTTCCTTTGGGTGACACATATGCCCTGCTGTTTTCCAAACAGCTCGACTGTTCTCCTGTCTTACAGAGAACAGCCTTCAGATACAGCCTTACAGGCTCTCACTACGGTAGTCTGCACACAGTAGGCTGCATGTATACACACAACCATGCAAACATGGTTGTCCAAGGGGTGAGGACTATGGGTCCTGCTTTTCTGCATCCCTTGTTCCACCTAGCCATGTTGGGTACACAGAGGTAAGACTGCGAGGTCATTCTCTCTCTCTCTCTCTCTCTCTCTCTCTCTCTCTCTCTCTCTCTCTTCTGATACCCTGTAGTAAGGCCTGGCATGGTATCGAAGCCTCAGTAAATGTCTGTTGAATGATTCTAGGCACTCAATAAATACCTGGGCTCTTATCCCAAGAGTGAAACCCCATTTGGCTGTTTATTTTTTGGTTATTCTTTAACATCCTCAGCTGATATTGCATACAGATGCCTGGGAGAAGGGATAAGACAGAGAGTCATTTTGCCTGAGTATCATAGACTGTGGCCTGGCTGGGTCAGGGGTGGGGTGGAGAAGAAGGGCAGGGACGTGGTGAAGCGCACACCTGAGGAGGGGCTGGGGGCCACGCCGCCTGCAGAGCGTGGGCCCAGGGTCTGAGTGACAGGGTGATACCAGACAGGCCCTTCATTGAATTCCTGAGGGAGACATGTCAACAGGGGTGGGGTGGGGGTGAGGGTGGGGGTGGCTGGGGGAAAGCTACATTTCATTTAAAATGTGGTTCTACTTGTTCTCTTAGCTGGGGGCACTGGAGGCTAGAAATGGGGTGGGGCGGGGCGAGGCTGCGGGAAGGGGTTTAAAGATGATTGAGACCACAGAGCTGGCTGGGGACAGGGGGCTACGTCTGTCTGCAACCGGTGTGTCCCCATCAATCCTCCCCTGCAGAGAATGCAGCCCTACAGGTTTGCTGTGAGAAGGAAGTGCTGCTGGGTCAGCACAGGCACATTTTCCCAGGGAGCTGGGAACCCCACTGGCAATCGCCACTGCAACTGCGGCAGTCTGCCCCATTCTGCCTGACTGAGTTTCTAATGACTTCAGACTTCCGTGTTCGCCTCGACCAACACCCTACAACCTCCCCCTGCCATCTTGACTAGACTTCAGTACTTCCTCCAGAGGCCATGCCTTACTATTTAAAAGGCAAGTAGTAAACCAGGCAGGATGGCTCATGCTTGTAATTTCAACACTTCGGAGACTGGGGCAGGAGGATTGCCACAAGTTCCGGACAAGTCTGAGCTACATGAGTTCTAGGCTGGCTAAGCTAGGCAAGAACCTGTCTCAACAAATAAATAAATAATCAAACAAACAAAATGCTGGCTGTATTTCTACTATCTAGAGTCCTTCAAACTTAAGCTAACTGGTATAAATACTTCTCCGAAAGAGTAAAAGATGTAGCATTTGTAATCTGGGCTATAGAAATGATGACTGCTCTACTGTTTTGGAAGCAGTTTGAATGTAACTAAGCAATCCTAACCCAGGGATCTGTATGTACTTGTGTGCTTTTACTCCTCCAGGGAGCAAAGGCAGAAAGTGGCTAGATGGCGGGCGGGTACTGTGGGATAATCTTCCTGTACACTGTAAAGGTTTGTCACTCAAATTGATTTAATAAAACACTGATTGGCCAGTAGCCAGACAGAAAGTATAGGCAGGGTGACCAAAGCAAGATTAGGATGCTCCATGTGTCTAAACATAGATAAGAATTATGGGTTAAGTGTAAGAGTTAGTAATAAGCCTGAGCTACTGGCCAAGCATTTATAAGTAATATTAAGTCTCCAAGTCAATTATTTGGGAAGTGGCTGCTGGGTATTTGGGAGTTGCTGGTGGGACAGAAACTTCCATTTACATACAGCACCCAAACATTCAGTAAGAATTTCTACACGTGAAGCTTGAAAAAGCTTAAAAAAGGATTCTAAACACATAAAAATGGAATCAAACTTGGCTTTTTGGTAACCATCTTTTCTCCAATAGGCTCTATTTACTGGCAGCGAGCAGAGGCATGGCTCCCTTAAGAGATGGCTTCCTGACTCAGCATTCTGGCAAAAACCACAACCACATGGCTCTTTTAAGAGGCCCTGCTACCAAATGCTTAAAGAGCAGCAGGTGATGCACTACTCGGTGGCAGTATGGACCCCCAAACTCCCCAGAGTTGGTGTGTTAAATGTGGCTCCCGCCAGTACCTCCACCATGGAGCTAAGCACTCAGAACCAAGGCATGGGGTAGAACCAGTCACCAAAGCTGCAGCTTTGGTCCTAGCCAAGCCTGATTAGCAGATTAAAGACTGACGTGGTCAGAAAAAAGACAGAGATATGCAGTAAAGACAGATTCAGATAAAAAAAAAAAGAAAAGAAAGAAAAGAAAAACCTCTAAAGAGTTTACAGTATGTTTACTTGGGAGAGTAAAGAGACGGTATAGACAGTCATAAAAAAGAAATGTTTTTATATAAAAATATAGTTTTAAAATAATAAAGTCCTTAAAAAGGGAGTAAAGTAATATAAAAAAAAAGTCATGTAAAGATGGAAAATACACAGAGTCTGGATACAATATGTTATTGTGTTGTCTTTGAATTGTTTGGCAGCTAAGGAGCAACAGCTGCTAAGAAACATTTGATTATAAATGTTGCTGGATTAATCCAACCTATATATTTAGAAAATACCTTGACTTCAAAATTTACGTCAAAAGATATGTTACTTTGGAGAAGAGTTATGCTTTTATTTCCATAGGAAATGAGAGGCTCTGAATTCATTCTGGGTTTAGAAAAATCAGGTTTGCTCCAGGAATACCCCCTGAAAAATCTCCAATGGGAAACAGATGGCCCAGATGATCCAATGTTTCATAGTGCTTCTATTACAGTTTCTTTTGAGTTTTGCATCCAGAAAGGCTTCAAGGCTGCTGGCTGAGATGATCCAGTCTCAGAACTCTCCAGCCAAGACTTAACCATTATTCTGAATTTTTCTCAGGGTCCCCTAAAGATTACCAGTATCCCCAATCAGCAGGAAGTAGTCTATAGAACTAAGCCCACATTCCCAAAAATGAATTATGGACAGTTGTCATTGTTTAGGGGGTTTGGTTATAAGCTGTTATGGATAATGATCAGGGAAAAAGCTAAACAAAAGGAGATTAGATTCAGGGATCTTGTTTTGAAGAGAAGAGGGGACATAGAAGTATAAAAGGGTGGATTATTGAATCTACCTTAATCAAAAGAACAACTATTAACCTTATATATTTTACATTGGTATGGATTTTGCTTTATTGGTATAAATTTAAAGTTAATTTGTTATACTTTATGCATATTACTCTTGTTTAGGGTATTATGTTTATACAGCTCATTTAAAAATGTAATATATAATTAATAAATACAGATGAATAGTCATCTATAATAGCAAACTTGGAGTTATGTTATGTTTCCAAGGTCATACAGAGATATTTTTCAGGTAGATAGGCAAGCTTCAAATACTTCAAAGACCTATAGAATATGGCATTTACTCAGGAGGCAGAGGCAGGTGGATCTCTTTGAGCTCCAGGCCAGCCTGGGCTACAGAGTGTGTTCCAGGAAAGGCTCCAAAGCTACACAGAGAGAAACCCTGTCTCAAAAAAAAACAACAACTAAAAAATGTTTTAAGAACTTAGGCTTTTCATGACAATGAGATATGTCTGCTCCTGACAGTACCAATCTACTTCATTGAAGAAACACCATAAGGAGTTTGTTTTCTTTATGGCAAAAGCTAGCTATGCGGGCAAAGAAATGGTCCTTGCCTCAATTGCTGACAATTACTGTCCAAACTGAGCCAGCAGAACACAAGAAAGGTGACTGTGTAACTTTGCCAAGACAAGGTAGGACAATCTTTCAAAATTCCCTGCTTCACAGAAAAGTCTGTCAGATATTCTAGGCCTGTGAGCCAGAGTTGGATGCCCTCAATGTTACAGAAGACCTTTGGGTGACTGTCCAGGCAGCTTGGTCCCTGTCATTAGGTAACATTTCACCCTTTGGGGTCTTTGATGGAGTTGAAGACTAAATAGTTATAATTATACTTTTCCTTAGTTATACTAGAAAGTGAATTAGATACAAAACTTTAGACTCACCAAGATAAGATAGATAATTAAGTATTTTCTTTAATTTTGCCAAATGCAAATGGATTAGTGCTACTGTAATTCTTACTTAATAACTGTTTTTGTTGTAAATAATCTTACTATGCTAAAGTTAAAAGCTTTCTTTTTAATTAGACAAAAGGGGAAATGCTATGTGATAATCCTCTTGTACACTGTAAAGATTTATCATTCTGATTGGTTTAATAAAACACTGACTGGCCAGTAGCCAGGCAGGAAGTGTAGGGAGGGTGACCAAATTGAGTATTGTGGGAAGAGGAGGGGCAGAGTCAGAGTCACCAGCCAGATGCAGATGAAGCAAGATGAGAATGCTGTACTGAGAAAAGGTACCAAGCCACATTGCTAAACATAGATAAGAATTATGGGTAAATTTAAATGTAAGAGTTAATAATAAGCCTGAGCTACCAGCTAAGCATTTATAAGTAATATTAAGTCTCCAAGTAAATTATTTGGGAAACAACTTCTGGGTTTGGGGAGTTGCTGGTAGGACAGAAACTTCCATTTACAGGATGGTGCCAGATTCTGTTTCCAGTCTTTCCCCTTTCTGACTCCCCATGTTCTCAAAGCCCTCTGCTTCTCCATATGGTGAGGACGTCATTGTCTACCCCATTTTTGTTCTCTAGGTGCCCTGTGGGTAGGCACTCAACCCATCTATCTCTCTATTCTCCAGAGACCAGGCCAGCATATGCCTCACAGTAGGTGCCAAATGTATGCTGAGTATAGGAGGGCTGGCTGGTGACATCACCCTCTTACCTTTACTGTTTGTCACTTGGATAAAAGCTGCCTATTTGGCCCCTCTTGCCCCCCTTGGCTTCCCTTGGAAGTCCTTTCCTTATGCCGTCATCCTCTTAGGGTGATCTTTACAGTCACCCACCTTAGTCTTCTCAGCACTACTTGCTGCCTCTGCCCTCCATTCCTGGAAGTATCTTCACCCACTAGCAAACATATTTTAAAAGATCCTCTACCCACAGGCCTGCAGCAACCCTTAGATTCCTGGGGCTTTACTGCCTCACAGCCTCTGCATTACAGATGCTCAGGCAATGGGTTTCAGTGTTCACACCTTGTCTCCCCTGGCGTCCAAGGCGGAGCCTACTGAAGATGAGCCAGCCCTGCAGTGCTCAGGTAAGACTTTGAAGATCTGGTGCTGTGGTTGCTTTGTTTGCCTCTTGTTTCTCCTCTGAGGCTGGGAGACATTTCCACCTCTCCTCTTTGCTGTTCCTCATTCTAAGTGGCTCTCCTGCCTGGGTGTCTGGTTCTATTTTATTTCATGTGCATTTGGTATTTTGCCTGCATGTGTGTCCATGTGAGGGCATCAGATCTCCTGGAACTGGAGTTACAGACAGTTGTGAGCTGCCATGTGGTCACTGGGAATTGAACCCAGGTCCTCTAGAAGAGCCAATAATGCTCTTAACCACTAAGCCATCTCTCCAGCCCTGGACCATCTGGTTCTTGCTATCTTTCTGCACACTCTGTGTCTGTGGCAGCTCACAGCCCAGTTCCTCATTTGCTTTACCTCTCCCTCAATGGACACTGGCCCCTTCTCTCTGTCCACTATGTCTACCCTGTGGTTCCCCTAATGCCTGACTTTCTTTGATAACCTAAATTCAAACGTTCCGACTACAGCCATCAGTCCTTCCATCTCACTCTTTTTCCCCATCCAACATCGTAGAAGCCACCAAGACTGCTGTTCCACACCTTTCAATTCCCCCAGTTAATTTAGTGTTCCTGGCTTCTCATGCAAGCTCGATGCAGCGCCAGCTCAATGTATATGGTACAATCTCTGCCTTTAGTTCCAGAGCCTCCCTGATCTTCTGTGATGACTCCTTACAGTCTCTTCTCTATATTACTTCCTGTTCTCAACTGACCCACATGCATCATTCTGGATGCTAAATATTACTGGAAAATGTGCATTAGAAGTCTTTGTGTATGTATACATGTGAGCGTGTGTGAGTGTGTGTGTGTGTGTGTGTGTGTGTGTGGTGTGTGGTGTGTGTGAATGCAGCAGGTACACACATGCCACCTCATGCATGCAGAGGTCAAAGGACAACCTCTTTGTGTTCCCTGCTGTGTGAGACAGACTAGCTGGCCTACAAGCTTCTGGGGATTCTCCTGTCTCTGCCTTGCATATCACCACAGGAGTGCTGGGATTACTGGCATGTGCCTCTGGTGCCTCTGGCATCTTGTTACAGGAGTGGGGGCGGGGAGGTTGGGGAGTGGTGTTGCCCCACTTTTTACAGTCTCTGGTGTGTAGCTTGAGTTTTGCTGCCTTGCCCACAGTCAGGACAAATCTTGTCACCCGCCAGTCCCACAGCAGCTCAGACCCAACCAAGTAAACACAGAGACTTATATTGCTTACAAACTGTATGGCCGTGCAGGCTTCTTGCTAACTGTTCTTATAGCTTAAATTAATCCATTTCCATAAATCTATACCTTGCCACGTGGCTGGTGGCTTACCGGCATCTTCACATGCTGCTGGTCATGGCGGCGGCTGCAGTGTCTCTCCGCCTCAGCCTTCCACTTCCCAGAATTCTCCTCTCTCCTTGTCCCACCTACTTCCTGCCTGGCCACTGGCCAACCAGTGTTTTATTTATTGACCAATCAGAGCAATTTGACATACAGACCGTCCCACAGCACTGGTGCGTTAGGCTGACTGTAGAGGCAAGGACAGAATGGGGACACTAACACTCAGGTTACCTGCAAATCTCTCAGGGTGAGTCCGCAAAGTGTCCATGAGCCGGGACAAGGTTCGAAGCTCGGTCCAAAATCTGGCCAAGGTGCTGGATCTCTGGTGTGTCCATGAAGAGCTCTTGAAAATCTCGATACACTCTTGCCAAGCTGTAGAAAGGAGAATGCCTTATAAATAAATAAATAGCTATCATTTTCATAACAATACAGTTAACAGCCTTGTGCTATCTTTAAATTGCGTGCTTGACTTAGCATGGCCCCAATTTGATGGATATTTATAATTTTAACACTGACAGATGATGAGTGATTTGCTCAATATTTGAGTTGCAGGAGAGCAAGACGGCCTCGAACCCCATGTTCTCTGAGTCTATTGTTCTGAGGACGTTGGAAGATATTACCAGTGAGTCTTCCCTGCCTTCACCCAGTCCTCTGGGTTCTTCACCACCCACCCTTAGGATGGGACCCGGTGCCACACTTCATCCACAAAGTCCACCCCGTGCATACCCATCATGGCTGACTGGTCAGGGAGAATGAAGATGGGCAACTGGATGTTCAGTGTTGTGGGTTAAAAACACTCTGTGGGAGCCACATCCAAGATTCTTCTTCCTCTCAGAGGTCACTAACGACAGTTTCAGTGGAGTTTGGAGTTCATTACTTCTTCTTAAGAAGTACTTCTCACATTGTTAAATTTGACTTCCTGTGTCCCTGCGCTTCTCCAGACCTCATCTAAAGAAGCCATTGGAGGAGACAGAGATGGCTATGAGCAACCTGTGGCGGAATGTGAAGGAAGTCAGTTTTCTTACACAGTACCGCCTTCCAGAGGATGGGTGACCGGAGGAGGGGACACATGACAGCCTGGGCTGATATTAGATTCTAGGTCACATCTTGGGCACAAAGATGAAGCAATCGTGTCCAGGTGGTTTAAGCTGGAAGGTTTTTCCCCAGGTGTCCTGCCATTAAGAGGCTATTAGGTAGGGAGTTGCCCCTCCCCAAGCCTTCAGAGCCCCTCCTCTGCAGGTGGGGGCACAGACTGCAGCATCGGGGAGGGGGGGAGAATGGGGGGGTGCAAGTTCCTTCCCTCTAGGTGAGGAATCTCAGCACTTACATGGAGTTGTATAGTTTGACACAATTCCAGGAGATTCTCCCGGGGTGGGTTTTGAAAACAAGGGTTGTTTCAGATTGCAGAAAATCCCCTGAGCCATGGTAACATTCCTGCCGAAGGCATCGCCTTGTTGGGAAAATGGCCTAAAGACAGAAAGTGAAGATGAGAAGGAATTAGTCACAGAGGTCAAGTAGGAAAGCCTCGGTACTCGGCTTCTCTGCTTGTGTATGAAGCAGGGAGCATCTAATATAGGGTCGGGCTTGTGCGTGTCCTGGAGTTCATGGTAGTGAGGAGGACGAATGTTCCAGGGCAGCAGCTCTCAGCCTGTAGGTCCTCACAACAACATGACACTGTATTAAAGGGTCGTGGTCGTCAGGAAGATTGGGAACCCCTGTCCGAGGGGCTCCACGGAGGGGACTGAGCTGGAAAATAAAGTTCTGGAGGAGGGGCAAGGAGCGGGAGAGGGAGGAGGGCCTGCTGTCAGTGATGAGGGGACAGGCCTGCTGAGCTCTTTCCATGGCCGTGGGGCTGTAGGCTGGATGAGAAAGAAGCAAGGTTGCTGGGCAGGAGGTGGGCAGAGCAGTGGAGGTTAGAAACTCCAGAGGAGGGGGAGGAATGTAGCAGCTTTCATAACTCTTGGGGAGTCCATGTCACCTGCCTACAAGGAAAGTCATCATCCCAGAAAAACAGCAGGGACCTTCCAAGAAGGCTGCTCTACATACAAAGCAGGCTCTCACGGGACCTGGAGACGTCTTGAAGCTCCAGGGAACATTGAAGTGTGATCTGTACTGTGTCTCTTTTCACAGCACCATTGCAACAAATGATCCCCTAAATCAGTCATGATAAAAAATAAGTTGGGTGGCGGTGGTGCACACTTTTAATCCAGCACTTGGGAGGCAGAGGCAGGTGGATCTCTGTGAGTTTGAGGCCAGCCTGGTCTCCAGAGTGAATTCTAGGATAGCCAGGGCTACATAGAGAAACCCTGTCTTGAAAAACCAAAAAAAAAAAAAAAAAAGACCTAAATTTGTAATATAGCTAAGTTTAGAAAACAACAAAACAATAAAAAATTATATACACACAATAAAGCATATAAAATACATACAAAACAATAAAATATACATAAGAAATACATATTCAGGGATATGTTTGATTCCCAGAACTGCAGAATGAGAGAAATTAATAAGCAAACAATTCATTCTTTCAACACACCACTACAACCAAGATTGCACACATTTTAAGACACTAGAATTGGTGCAGCTTTGATGAACATCAAAGCCTCTGAAATGTTAACAGAGGTGATACCTCCATTTCAAGCCAAGAGCTTCCTAAAGGGAAGGACAGCCCAGGTCTTCTGCGGCCATACTCACACTGATGTTGACTGTAGAGTGGGTTGGCATTCCTCAGCCAGATTAACACCAAAAACAAAGACAAAGGCCACACGAGTTCCACCACGAAGCGAATCTGGAAAAAGAGAATAAAAAGAAAGATCAAGGGTGCTGAGAGATTTGGGGAGATACAGCCAGAGGAGAGAGGCCTTCCTCTGTACACTGTCAGAGCACAGGACTGGGCTGTGGTTCAATCACACCCCATCTAACACTTGGGCAACAGTGGATCACATACCCACAGCGGCCCCACAAGTCATGATGGAGCCAAAACATCCCAGTTACTGTCTTAACATTGTAGGGTCTGTGCTGATGTCTCATCACCTAATACTACAGCACGTACAATATATATAGCAATGCTACTCGATAATGACAATGTGACTGCTAGAGGTGTGTATATTTACTGTGTTTAAATCATTAATTGAGAGAAAAGTCTATTCATAAAAAACAAACTAACAAAAAACCCGTAAGTTTGAAGTGAAGTGTGATGGCATGTGTCTCTATAGTGGCAGCACTTGGGAGGCTGAAGAGTGAGTTCAAGGCCAGCCCTGATGTCATGGCAACTTTGAGACTACCCCTGTCTCAGAAACAATTCATTGTATGTAAGAAGTTGACTGTTGTAACACCAGCAGCAGCCCCGTGCATCCTGTGTTTACTGTCTCCTGCATTATTTATCTTCGTCTTGATGTAATCTTGTGTTTATTATGGCTCTAGGAGCAATAGACAACACTATGCATAAATAATATGCATAAATACCATAGAGCTATGTGGCATGGGTGTGTAGTGGGCTCTGCTGGGGTAGGTCTTTGTCGGTAAGCTTTACAAAGGTGCAAAAGGTGATGAAATGACCTAATAAGGCACTTCCCGGAATCAGTCCCATTGTTAAGAGGAGCCTGACTATTTACCTGAAGAACTTCCTTCTTTCGACCTTACTCTTCCACCACCTCCTGCCTGATTCATTACGTCAGCCAGATTCTTGTCCCTCTGCGTTCTATCTGCATCTGTTTCTGAAATTGCCTCCACACGAGGCTGACGACGAAGGATCTCAGGGCTTGAAGATGTGACTGTGTACATGGATGCAGATTTTTTTTTTCCTTTTGGGTTTTTGAGGCAGGGTTTTCTCTGTGAACCCCCAGCTGTCCTGGAACTCATTCTGTAGACCAGGCTGGCCTCAAACTCAGAGATCTGCCTGTATCTGCTCTTAAATGCTTGGATTAAAGGCATGTACCACCACCAACTGGCTATGGATGAAGATTCTAGTAAGCTCCTGGGTAATGCTGGTGCCTCAGACTGTAAAGATCTCATAATTTCTCATTCTGTGAATAAGCAAAAGAGACCTACAGAGGACAGGTGACTTATACAGTGTCACAACAGGAAGCAAAATCCAGCCTCCTGCCTGCCGGGCCATCGCTCTTCCCATCTTCGTCCCATGGCTTTGCTGCCTTTTGGTGCATGGCAGACCTTGCCTGAAGGTGGTCATTGAATTAATGAATGAACTAAGGAGTAAATGACTCTGAAATACTGTGCCCCAAAGCAAAGTCAACAGAAATCCAGTTAGTCAGCATGGTTTCCTTCAACAAGATCTGTGGTTTGAGGGAGGCAGACATACTACCATGGCTACTCCTCCTTTTCCCCAACCAGAAGAGGCAGCCGATCTCAACCTGTCCCAGAGAGCTGGTATACAGACAGAGGCTTGCTTTGGAGTTAGAGTTCTCCTGACTCCAAAAGAGGAGGCACCTGATGGGCAGCACTCACATCCCAACACTGTACAGTGGGAGGGCTGAGATGTGGACTTATGGAGGAGAAGAGGGAGTGGGGAATGTGAATTAGGGAATTAGACATGAAGGAGACATCCTAGCAGGCTGATGCTCGAAAAATGTTTGTTCCTTGCCCGCTGGTAAGGAAAAACCACATTTTTTTTTTCTGCTTAAAATAAAAACAACAAACAAAAAACCCCAGAAGTTTGGTGGCAACCCAGTTCTGACACGTCTCTGAAAACTGGTGGTAGAAACAGGTCACATGAAGCTGGGGGGTGGTGACGCACTCCTTTAACTGTACACAGTGGAGGCAGAGGCAGGCAGATCTCCTCGAGTTCGAGGCCAGCCTGGCCTACAAACTGAGTTCCACAACAGCCAGGACTATTACACAGAGAAACCCTGTCTTGAAAAAAACCAAACAAACAAAAACAAAACAAAAGAACACATGTTAAAAGAAAGCAAAAATGTCTACAGGTACATGGTAACTCTTTAAAAAGGCTGTACTCCACACATAAGCAGGGAAAATGTTAGAGGAAACACATACTAATACAGCTAGAAGACAGAACAGTAGGGCTCCCTGAATGTGCTCAGGTTTTCATGGCTTTCCTATCTACCTCTTTTCCTACAAAGTGACAAAACACCAATATTGGGCAATCCCCACCTGGTGTTTAAGGAGACTGCTCCCAGGAACACTTGCTAGCAGTTAGAATGGCTGGGAATTGCCCACAGGGCATGCAACATCCAGAGCCTCCCTGGCCTAATCCCCTGCCAATCCCCATCGCTCTTCCTATCTCTCTTGGTCCCTAGACCAACACTCAGGGGCCCATCTGCCTCCACTGTGACTCCAGCACCCAATACAAGGCAGGATTCTAGACGTCCCCGTCACACTTTTGTGGAATGAGAAGTTTTAGTCCAGGGCCTCGGGTGCTTCTCTGGAAAGCTGGAGTTGACACAGGGATTCAGGCCATCAACAGTCAAAAGACTTAATACACTGCACCCCACAGAGGCATGTATACCAGCTCTCATCTCTCTTCCAGATCGTCCTCTAAGGACGGTGGGGGAACGGGTGTGACAAGATGGCACTGTGACAGGTGCAAGAGATGAGACTGGAAGTCGCTCTCGGTGTCTTCACCAAGGAAACGAGACACTTGACTCCTGAGACAACTGCTCTTACTGTTGGCTCTCTACCAAGGAGATTACAGCCTTCGTGTGGTGTGTCAGCCTGTCAGTTGTCTGGGATGCTAACTGCCACTCTGGAAATGGCAATGTGAGAATGTGAAGATTTGGGTTTGCTTAATTTCTGAGAATCAGTTTTCTCATCTCTGAAATGGGGATGCTGTTCTGTCCTATAGTATAATGAGAATTAAGAAGAGACTACTCTGGGCCAAATACTGGGGTTCATGACACTGGGAAACCCTCCTAACCTCTCTGTGCCACAGAGGCTCATCTGTAAAAAAAAAAAGGAACGGTACCAAGTCCTGCCTCCCAGAGCCACTGTGATAATGACAGACAACTGAGCCTGGCCCATGGACCACTTACTATTGTGTCTTAAAGCCATCATAAAGGCCACGGGGGCACATGGGGGATACCAGGTTATAGACAGATGATTAAATAAATACAATAAAAACCAACAGCAGCCTCGCAGCCCCTCCCCCACACATTCATGTCTCCTCCCTTTTATGGCAGTGGTTCTCCTGTGGGTTGTAACCCCTTTGGGGTCACATATCAGATATCCTGCACATCAGAGATTTACATTATGATTCATGTGTAGCAAAATTACAGTTCTGAAGTAGCAATGAAATAATTATTTTAACTAGGCAAATGTATTTACATTTGTTTATGCTGTAGACTATTACTTGTAACTGTATAAAAGCAGGTTACCTTTCTTCATGCTGCATTTGATTAATGATGCCAGGATGTGGGTTTAATTATGAGAAGATGTGCTGCATCTGTTTCCCTCTGCTAAATAGCAGAGAATAATAGGAGAAACCTGGGCTGAAGAGAGAAGAGCAGGAAAGACTAACAAGAAGAGCAGGAGTAGAGATAGCTCAGTGGTTAAGAGCATTTAGTGCTCTTCAGGAGGTCCTGGGTTCAGTTCCTGGGAGAGAGAGGTGGTAGGGGTAGGGGTAGAGGTAAACTACTCTGCAGTGTCATGGTACTTGGACCTTTTCTTCAGTTATTTTATTTTTTGCATGTGAGTGTGGTGTGTATGTGTTTGTATGTTCCTATGTGTACAGGTGTGTGTTAGCATATTTCTGTATGAGTACGTGTGTGTGTGTGTGTGTGTGTGTGTGTGTGTGTAAGCCCCAGGCTGACATTGGGTGTCTTCCTAGTGTTCTTCACTTTGTTAACTGAGGTCAAGGTTTTCACTTTCTGAACCCAGAGTCCCTTGTTTCAGGGAGTCTGACTAGGCCAGCTTGCTCCCAGGATCTCATGTCTCCACCTCCCTGGAGCTGAGAAGACAGTCCACTCGGGTTTCAGGTGGGTTCCAGGGCCCAGAACTCTGATCCCTACACATGCATGGCAGGACTTCAGCTGCTGAGCCGGCTCCCAACTGTATTTGTGTTAATTTTTTAAGTTAGCGTACACAGTAATGGGATTATGTCATTCTCAAACACGTCATTATCCTTCCTTCTAATTTGTCCCGGTTCTGGACTACCCTGCAGGCTGCCTCTGCCCCATGGTTCCCTTCCTCTCTCCAAACAGCCCCCCTTTTGGCTTGCTATTACCCTCTCTCTCCCTTTTCCCTGAGATCTTTCCCCATTCTGTATTTGGGCATGGCTGGTCTGTGATGTCCGCTACCAGGGGAACCCGCCTCACTCCTTGCGCCTGCGCTCTTCGTCATGTCTCTGAATTTGGGCTGCTGTTCTCTCCACATGACCCAGGCCCCTCCAATGAGCAGCCTCCCTCAGTAGCCCTTACCCAGCTGCAAGCTGGACTCATGGGCATCTCAAGCCACGTCCAGAGGGACATCAGAATCCCCTCCAACTTTTTTAGGTAATTCCAGTAGCCAGACAAGGCTGAGAAACCCCATCCCAGCATAGCTGGCCGTCTTTAAGAAGCATTGGGGAAGCTGGTCCTTTTCCTCTGCGTGCAATCTGGATCCGCCGCCCTTACAGGCCACTCTCTGCACAGAGACCACCTGTCGTTCTCTCTCTCTCCACCTCGCAGAGGCAGGTGGGCCCTCCCAGCGGCTTCTTCCCCTCCCCCAGAATCAGTACCCCCAGCCCAGAAGGGCAATGTAGCCCTCGCAGCTCAAGTGTACACAGGCATGCCCTAGGGAGAAATTCCACATTGTAATAAAAACATGTCTCCAGAGTCGTGTCCCCACCCACACACACTTAAAGCATGTCTGTAACTTTAATTAAGCCCAGCCTAAAGCTCAGAAGCACCACCCCCCCCCATGGAATTTTTTTTTTTAAACTATACTGGTATTTCCTTATTCCTGCTCGCTCCCCTCCCCCCTTTACCATTCAGTCTATGTGGGGGAGGAAGGGTTCCTGGGGAGGGCAGAGTCCTGCTTGTTGTTTTTAAAACAGCCAGTTAGGTTTTCTCCCTTCCCTCTCTGTTTTCAATTTAAAAGGAGGGAGCCAGAGCTTGAGAGCAACAGCGCTGATCCTCCCTTCTGGGCTGAGAATCAGACGGGACTCAAACCTGGGCCAACGCCACCCACAGTCTGGCGCACTTGGAGCTGGTGCCCAGCCTCCTGGCACCCCATGCTCTCTTTCCCTAGTGCTGGGCCCAGCACTCAGGGGCCACGGTACCAGACACGAACCTCGAGAGTTTAGGAAGTCTATTTTTAGTTCAGCCTTCACCAAACATCCTCCTCCCCGGAAGTGGGGACCTGGGGACACCAAGGCATTCTAGATATGCAGCTCAGAGGCAAGAAAAAGCAGCATTAGTGTGCTTTACCACCTCCCCCCACGAGGGCAGATACGATTTGGCAGTGTCTCCGGAGGCAGGCGTGTGAGGGTTAAAACTCCCAAAGAAATGTCTCTGAGCTCCCGGGCCCCGCCCCCAGCCCCAGCTTCTTTCTGTTCCACCACTGGAGTCTCCATTCAGCTGTGAACAGCTCCGCCTGCCTGCCTGACTCCAAATTCCATCAGGGCGAGCGAGGGCTGTGCTCCGTTCTCCTTCGTCCAGGTCAAACACACACTCAGGCTACATATTCAATCTGAGTCTACATCTACTGTCCTGGCTGGGGAGAATTACCCAGTCACTCTCTGCTGGTGACATCTGAGCCTTGTCTGCTAGTCAGGGCAGTGGAGGTTAATGGCCATGGCTGCTATCTCGAAGTCACACACAGTTTAATCCCAGGTCTAGATCCAGCTCATCCTGACCCTTCTGAAGCTCCGGTCACCTCATTGGTACCCACAGGAGTAACTGATGCCTCTCTGTCCTTGCACTGCTGTGGGATAAACGGTGAAATGCATTTAGTACAACGTCAAACAGGCACTAACAGAAGAGGGGAGAGGGGAGCAGACACCTGAAGACTCCCACCTGCATCTTGAGAGGGTGAAAGAGGAGGGAAGGGGAACCCTGGTATCTGCCTGTTCTCACTTGTGATCTGCTCACACTAAAACACCTAACTTATAAAGTCTGAGAATGGCTGCATTATGGGCTGCCATGCTGCACTTCATGCAGAGTTATCATTTTCTAGAGGTGACTCTTTCGGAAGATCCAAGTGCCTTGAAAGGAGCCACAGACCCTTTCAAAGAGCTCCTGGGGGATTAGGAAAAGGCTCTCATCTTGCCCAGACATCCTGGATACACTGGCTATCCAGAGGCACCGGGACAAGCAGTTTCCAGGCCAGGGAAGGCGATATCAATGAAGGCGATATCAATGAAGGCGATATCAATGAAGGCGATATCAATGCGCAGGCGCGGCCCAGGCTAAGTGAGACAGGGCTCGCAGCATGGACGGCTCCATCCCCTGGGGAACACACAGTGAGGGAGAAAGTCCCCATCCCCCAGCAGGGACACGTTTGCCAAGGCGGGGAAGGGATGGAGGGTAAACCTTCCTGAGCCAATCCTGTCTCTGGAAAACCGAGTTGGCGTGCCACATCAATGGGAGCCTCGCTGGCCAGCAGTCCTGGTGCTAGGGAGGGGTGGAGGGGGTGGGGAGGGCGCGGCGGCGGCGGCGGCGCAGCGGGGGCATATTGGATTTCCTTGGCAATCCATAGAGTATTTGCACCCTGAGAGCAGAGACTGAATTGTCTCATTTATCATTGGGAACTTAGCACCTGGCACACTGCCCGGTGACTATTATTTCTTGACTGAATGAATGAGTGAACCCGATGAAGTTAACAATGAGTGTTGCTCAGGTTTTGACGGCATTTTCATTCAGGAAGGGAAATTTCTGGAAGGGACTGAGCCTTTGGTTACTGTCAGCACTTGGTCCCTGGGGGCCCAAATAACCTCCAGGCTAATTTGAAATGACACCAGCCTTGATAAGGAAAAGCAGTGTAGGTAGGACAATGGTGTCCCCAGGGTGAGCTTGGCTTCTCCCTCCCGCCACACCTAGGCCTTTGAAGCGTCTGTGTGATGTCCCTTGCTTCTTCATATGTGAGTTAAAAAGCTATCGTACCTCAACCCTAAGGTCACCAGCCTCAGAGACCCTGATTTCAGCTCCACAGATCTCTGGTCTCAGTTACATCTTAGCAATTCCTCCTCCTTCCCCTCCTGCCTCCACATCCCCTTCGGGTTTTCCTCTCCTCTCTCAGCTGCTAGCTTTATGAATAGCTGACACATGTCCATGCTCATCTCTCTCTGACCAAATCTGCCTGAGGCACGCACACAGGTCTTCAACACCCCACCACCTGGTCCCATTTCTTCCCTAAGGTTCCTCCTGACACCCAGGAAAGCCCTGCTCGGCCCACAGAAACCCACCCCAAACCATCCTCTTCTTGACCATGTCCTCTGCATGAGGTCCAGCTTTCTTTCCTTTTAGTGTAAGTGTTACATGCATGTTTGTATGTGTGCGCACATGTGTGTGTCAGGGTGCAGGTGTGTGTGGAGGCCAGAGGTCAGCAAGGGGTGCTGTCCTCTGTTCTTGGCCCGATCATTTAATCTCAGCCCTCCCCACCTCTCACAGCAACCCCACCCCAGGCTCCTGAAGTCATTCCATTTCTAGAACTCCGCAAGGCACTGGGACAGCCATCTTTTCCTACCTTCTTTTCTTCTTCCTCCTTCTTCTTCTCCTCTGTCTGCCTGTCTGTCTGTCTCTCTGTGTCTGTTTCTCTCTTAAAACAGGATCTCATTTATCCCAGATTGGCTTTGAACTCACTATATAAGTGACCTTGAATTTCTGACCCTTTTGCCAGGTATGTACCATCATGCCCAGCTTATGTGGCCCTGGGGAGCAAATCCAGGGCTTGGTGCATGCCCAGCAAGCACTCTCCCAACTGAAGTACGTTCTCAGTGCCATTTCTTTATGGATATGTATTTATTTCTTATCTCTTCACGGAAAAACTACAGAGGAGCTGTTTGCAGCAGCTCTGGGGGAGGGGGGCTCTGATCCCCTGCATTTCTCCTGGGATATTCAGCCTGCATTACTTTACATTACTCTGGGTTCTCAAAATATCCTTCAGGTTTCCCCAGCTATCATAGAAACCAGTTCAGAAGGAACACACACCGAATGCCTTTAAATCCTTAGTCTAGCCCACTAACGGGGTGTGGGAGAATCTGTGGTTAGCGGCAGGGTCACACTCACGGAACCTCTAACAGCCTCTGGAAGGCAAGGTTATTTTTCTCCCCATAAAGACAGAAACAACGTGCTCAGTGACAGTGTGACGACCGACTCAGGGAATCGCGTCCCGATTCCTGCAGGGCTCCTGTGTGAAGACATCCCACTCTCCAGCGTGAGGAAATTGTTCTTACTGAGCGGCCAAGCCAGCCAAAGCCTCCTTGCCTTTCTTTGGGTTAGTTTTTCAGGGTTTAGGAGGCTTCCCCCGTGTAGTGAGAGCTGGACCAGCAGATGTCAAAGTGGGAGGGGGTTGGGGTCGCAGTGGATTCCTCTGCTGGGCAGAGGACAGGATATTTTTCATACCGTCAAGGGCAAGAGAAGCATGTCATCCTGTGGAGGGCACTTGTTCAGAGAGGCTCACAGAGCAGCTGAAGGCAGCCTCAGAGCTAAAGGGCAACCAGCTTTGGGCCCCTCCTCCGTTCTTCCTCCTCACACCCCACCTCCACCCACCCCATGTGGTTACCTTTTGTCTCTTCCGCAGGGTCCAGTTCTTCCAAAGCAAAAGCTGTATCTGTCTGAGGAAGCCCATGCTGCTGACCACCCTGGGACCAGGGATCACTGTGAGCCTCAGACACAAAGGCCACTGGACCGCCTCCAGCTCAGACTGCTGTGTCCTTCTGGTGATTAAAGGCCGCTTTTCCCCTTCAAGCATAATCCCTTCTAATTACCTGTAAGCCCTTTGTCAGGGGAAGGAGGCAGGCCATGGCTCCTTCTCAGAGGGAGACAAGCCCTAACTAAATACACAAGTGCTGAGCACTGAGGATACAGATGGGACACTCAATGGGAGGCCAAGAGCCTCAGGTACCCTCCTCCGTCAGACATCAGAGGGGCTCCTGGCATTTCTGAGGAAGACGCCTTCACTCTCTCTGAATGTTAAGTTTGGGACAATTCCACTTGCTCACCCAGAGGCCTCCCAGTGACCTAACATAGGCCAGCATCCTGGATTTGACCGTCTCCCCCTTAGTGAGGAGCTAAAGTGACCCCTTCTTTTTCAGCCCTTTGTTTTGCAATATAATAACTAAAAGTCTGGCCAGCCAGTCCTGGCTACCTGGAGTAATCCAAACTCAGCAGGACAGGAACAACGTCTGCCGCGGGCTGGGACAAGGTACTTACCACCATTCCAGCTCAGCAGGGTGTTGCCAGTTAGACTGACCACTGGGTGATGGAGCTGGAATGCCAAAGACACCCCAAACATGTCTCTTTGGTACTTCCCCATGGAAGTTTTGCCTCTGATTCCTCAAATCTCAGGAATATGTTCTCTTTGAATAGTCCCAAACATTAAGACCTTAATGTCTAGGAAGGAGACCATGGCGTAGGGTGGATACTGACTTGGTGGCATTCGTGATCTGTTTGTAAACGTGGGACGAGGACTTGGACAGCCTAAGAATGTACGAGAGCAGCCTCGGGGGGCTGACTGGCTGTGCTTGGCAAAGCTTCCAAGAACAGAGAGGGGTCCTGTTTTGAGTGTTTGAAAGTTCCTCGGAGGTAGTGGCATTTAATATAGGGCTCTGACCAACACAATATGCATACATTTAGGACGTGATATAACTGTAAACTGCCTTTGCATATCTTGTTTTTATCAACATTACAGTCTTGTAGCTGTCTGCTTTGTTTTACAGAGAGGCAATCTGAAGCCTCATGAAATAGGTACTTTGCTAGTTGTTTACATGTGATAATACTGGGTTATTGAAGTAAGTAGCCATGAAAAGACCGGGAGGCAGGAATGTCATCTTATTCTGTTGAGGGAACCACAAGTTATAAGGACGGCTCCAGTGGGATACGGATGGGAGATACTGGAAGAAGAGGCTATAAAAGGGAGACAGAGACCAGACTCAGAAACTCACGCTGATGACTGATTCCACCGAGATTAAATGAGCAACTATGAAGTGATCTCTGAGCGGCTCCCTAGTGCAGGGCACCCCTAAACAGAAGCAAGCTCTGGACAGAGTCATTAAGCACTTCTTACATGGGCAAGTGTGTGGTTTTTATCATCCAGGAAAAGATAAAATACTCTAAGCCAATGCCTGCCAGAGACAGCTACGTGGAGCAGGCTGCCTGAGAGAAAGCAGGGAGTGTGACCAGAGTCACGTAAGGGGAGGGGAGGGGCCGGAGTGACTGGAAGCAGAGACAAGGCAGACAGCAGACTGGAAGTGAGTGGTGAGGAGGAGGAAGAGGTCAGCTAGAAGGATGGGACTTGGCGCTGATTGGCTGGATAATGAGAGAGGGTGGCCCTCAGAGAGAGGCATGACATGGAGAGCCAACTAGGTATGTAGAAGAGATGTGCACTTAATTCCGATTTTTGTAAAGTTGGTATCATGAGACAGTTCTAGGCTGGCCTGGAACTGGATATAGAACTGAGGATGACCTTGAACTCCTGATCCTCCTGCCTCCACCTCCCAAGTGCTGGGGTGTCAGGCCTGAGGTAGCCCGGCTAGCTACGTTTCGGTAAAGCTGAAGTCCCTGTGATGTGTGCTGCATTGAGATGTTTAGCCAGCAGTGAATACCTGGGTCTGGAGTCGTGGACCAACTTGTAGGATGGAGGGAGAGGCTTGAGACTCATCAGCACACAGATGATGACTTGGCAGATGCTTGGAGAGTATATGAGATCATGGTGGGTCTGGGTCAGCTGGGGAAGGAATGAGTTTTCTTCCAAATTACTCAAAGATGGAGAAGTTACAGCCATCAGATTTTCAGCTAAGTAAAATGTCTCCTATTAGAATTTAAATAGGCCACTTGGAACTGAATTAGAAAGTGTTTTATGGCAAGCACAGTTGATAACAATCAAGTAGCGTTTTTCCATGGTTTCTCTCTGACTGGAGCTCCTCTTGCCTGAACTAATGCTGGCGGAAATTGACTGTTCCTCCTCTTCATTGTGAGACATATGTAACAGAAAATCACCATTTTAGTCAGTTTAAATTATATAGTTGAGGAGTATTAAGAATGTGCCCCCATTCGGCCATCACTACCACCCATTTCCATAAACATTTCTTACTTTACAGTATTAAAACCCTGCACCCATTAAACAATAACTTCTCATTCCCTACTTCCTCCAGACCATGGAGACCACCATTCCCCTTTCTGTCAATTCAATGGAATCATGTGATATCTGTCTTTTTATGTCTGGCTAATTGTGTTAAGGGTTATCTGTGTTGTAATATGTTGTCGTATTCACTTCAGGCTTCTCTGACAAAATACTATAAGCTGGGCATCAGATAAACAATGGTACAGTTTATCTGTGTCAGACTAAGACCATGAGATCGATAGACGTGATGTCTGGTGAGGCCCCACTTCTGGTTCCTAGACGGTGCCTTCTGGATGTGTGCCCACAGGAGGGAAGAAGTAAGGAAGGGGCTTTCTTCAGCCTTTCCTAAGCTCACTGGTCCCACTCACCAGGCCTCTATTCTCAAGACTAATCCTTTCCAAAGGCTCAGACTAGTGCTATTATCATATTAGGGGTTAGGATTTCAATTTGTGCATTTTCAAAGGCCACATACATTCAAGCCACAGGACATGAGTCCACATTTCTTTCCTTAAAGCCAAATGCTATTTGATTGCATGTATATATCGATTTACTTACCCTTCCACATTTTGACTATTAGTGAGGAATGACACTAGTACACATTGCAGTATATAGCACAGGCTAGCACAGGCCCTGGGGCTGTTTCCCAGAGCAACACATCTGATATCAAAGGGAATTTAAGGGATATTCAGAGAGGACGAGAAGGGCAACATGGGTCCCAGACTGCACCCAGTCCCTGGCCTACCTCTGCTTCCCAGTGCTGGGATGAAAGGTGGGTGGGTGCCACCACTGCCCAGCTAATTTAAAGATTCTTGATTAATATGTTGTCTTAACCATGGAGGATATGCATATCTTCCATACAGATTACACACACACACACACACACACACACACACACAACACACACACAGGGTGCACACCGTTAGACTGTATTCCTGGGTAGGTTCATGATCATGGTATTAATTTAAGGGGGAAATTCTATTGAGTTGTATAAAGTGTCAAGGAGAAGAACCTTGGTGTCTGATGTGTATATCTTAAGAACACAAGGAAATCCATGGGTACCACATTACTGGAATAACTGTATGAGCAACTTCTAGGTGCTATTTATTACACAGACCAGTGACCACAAATAGCAATGATGAACTGTATATTTCAAAAAGCCAGAAAAGATTTTGAATATTTTCACCATCAAGAACTGGTAAAGGTGGACTGGGAGTGTTACTTAATTTGGGGAGTGACTGCCTGGTATTCACAGGGGCCTGGGTTCAACCCTTAGCACTGCAGAAAGCCGAATGTGTTAGAGCATTACTATAATCCCAGCAATGGAGAGGTAGAGGCAGGAATATCAGAAGTCCAAGTTATCTACAGCTATCTAGTGGGTTCGAGGCTAGTCTAGGTTACATAAAATGCTGTCTGGAAGGAGGAGAAGGACGAGGAAGAGGAGGGGCAGGAAGAAGGGGAGGAGAAGTAGTGATGTAAGAAATGATAAATGTTTGAGGAGACAGATATGTAGATGTCTAATGTGGTTTAACTATTGCACGGTATGTACATATATAGAAAGACAGCATGGTTCTTCACATATATGTTCAATGTTATGTTCTCATATTACATTTGGAAAAATGGAAAGATAAATCAACTTTAAATTTTTAAAAAGGAAGCAGAACTCCCAAACAGCCAACGCTTTCAATTCCGGCCCATACCACGAAAAGGCCGGCAAAACTGGTTAAGCCAATTGACAGCCTGGTGAGTAGACGTGTGGCAGGCTTCCAGCCCTCACCAGCCACCACACACCATGATCCAGGCCCGGAGCAGTTTCACAGATCATCAAAAACAAAAAGCATATTGGTTGAGGTCTGGGGAGACCACTAAGTGGGAAAGAGCACTTGTCATGCCCGTCTGCTGACCCGTGTCTAATTCCTGATTCCAACATTGTCCCCTGACCTCCACACATGCACTCATTACACACACATCCTGCTAAGAAGAAATCTCAAAAATCTTCTAAATTCTACCAAGTGACTCTTTCAACACTTTGGCGGCTGATGAATAAGCAAGTGCAATATTTGTTTCCAACTTTGAATTCTGTTTAAGATGCACTTATCAGTCCCTGAGTGCTACCAGAATTCCTTGCAAGAGCCTCAGAGTGAAAGTATAAACACACTTTGCCTTTGTGTTTAGACGTGGGAGCAATATCCCCTAGTTTAGAGAGAAGTGATGGATACTCTAGAACCATTTGGCACAGAGTGGAGGATTTTTTTCCCCAAAAACATAAATCTCTAAAAGTCCCATAAGAAAGAGTATATTAAAAATTGGTGACAAGCCAGTTATTACCATTACTAAAGGATGTCCAAACATATTAATTTCTATTTTTAGTGTTCTATTTCATTTGAATATGAAATATTTACACGTGACCACATTTTAGTAAAAACATTAAGATTAAAAAGAAAGAAAGAATGTCTTTGGAGAAAAAAAAATAATAAACATCTTGAAATGTGGTATTGCCCTGTTTTCTCAGGACAGTACAACATGCATCACTATGGTGTTCTAACTACATTATTACATTTAAACATATAATTTTTCCTAGAACAATTATACTACATTAAAGTAATTGCTGTATTATCAAGTACAGGAAGGGCAGGGCACCTAAACAATTCTGGAGGGAGGTCATACAAGCGCAATTCCAGAACTCAGCACTAACCTACATCCATGTAGCTGTTTCACTGTTTAACCAATCTTGTCTGTCCTCTTACCCAACATGGTGTGTGTGTGTGTTGTGTATAGTGTATGCATGTGTTCATGTATGTGTCATGTGTGTGAGAATGGACACATGTGTTCATATCCTTGGAGGCTACCAGGTGTGCTCCTCGATTGCTCTCTCTACCTTGCTTTTTTGAGACAGGGTCTCTCGCTGACTTGGATCTCACTGATTTGGCTATGACATTTTTAATGAGCCCTGCAGCTCATTGCAGACTGCTTTGATTTGGCTCGTCGTTGAAACAAGAATAGCAGGTCCATTTCCTACTGTGTCTCACTAAGACCATTTACAGGGCCATTGAGAAGGCCCAGGCACTATGACTAATTGTTATGGAACAGAAGGGAAAGATCAGGGTTTGCCTTGCAAGCATGAGAACCCACTTTAAAAACATCAAACATGTTGGCATGAGGTCGTTATCCCAGCCCTGGGGAGGAGGAGAGAGACAGACAGACAGACCCCATTGGCCAACCTATCCTACTTGGTGAGTTTCAGGCCCATAGAAACGATGTCTCAAAACCCAACAGGGACAGAGAAATGACCTGAGCTTTTCTTTGGCTTCCATCAGCAAACACACATGTGAACTGACACACACACACACACACACACACACACACACACACACACACGTGAACCTACTCACATTCACACACACACATGTGAACCTACTCACACACTCACACACACATGAACCTACTCACACACACATGTAAACCTACTCTCACACATATACATGTGAACCTACTCACACACACACACACATGTGAACCTATTCACACACACACATGTGAACCTACTCACACACACATGAACCTATTCACACATGTGAACCTACTCACACACACATGTGAACCTACACACACATACACACACACAGACACACACACGAAATTAATGATCAATTTATGTAATTTAAGGCCTCTACTCACTGTACAAACATTGGTCCTATCAGCAGAAAAACAAGATATTTGCTAACTAAATCACTCTTATAAGAATTTTGTACATCAGCTGGCACTAATTTAGTCTTGTCTGAAAAGATTTCAGACTTCCAGATTTTTGTTATTGTTGGGTTAAAATGCAGATATAAAAATTTAGCTTATAAACCTGATGTGGTGGTAGCACACATCTTTAACCCAGCATTCAGGAGGCAGAGGCAGGTGAATCTCTGTGAGTGTGAGGCCAGCCTGGGCTACAAAGTGAGTTCCAGGACAGCCAGGGCTACACAGAGAAACCCTGTCTCGAAAAACCAAAATTAAAAAAAAAAAAGAAAAGAAAAGAAAAGAAAAATTAACTTATAAAAATTGTGTTTGAAAAAAATATGTACCTGAACATTCCGTGAGTTTCTTTCTTATCAGGAGAGAAGAAACATTTACGGTTTCTACTTCTAAACAGTCTTTGACCAGCTCATCCTTTAAATTCCCAGACTCCTCTGGGAAACTCCACAGGGGCGTTGGAAGAAGGAGCAGCTTTTTAAAAATCAGGCACCCATTTCCTCACAACAGCCTTTTAAAAAGCATCACCGAAGAACGGATAAGTGAATTAACTAGCCCACTCTATTTTTGTTATTGGTGTGTGGTGTGTGTGTGTGTGTGTGTGTGTGTGTGTGTGTGTGTGTGTGGCTGTGAGAGGATAATCCACAAGAGTCAGTTTTCTCCTTCCACCACGTAAGTCCCAGAGATCAAACCCAGGTCATCGGTCTTGGCAGCAGGCTCCTTCCCTGCCAATCCATTTTGCCTGCCCTTAACTCATTATGTTCTTCCCGTCAACTCTCTTCAGCGATGAGAACAAGCTATGACTTAAAACATGGGGACGCTTCTCCCCCACACAAGGCTAAGCCCACAAAGCATGAAACGCAAGCCTTCACAGCCCAGATTCACAGAAAGTTTAGGCACAGGCACCAATCACCTGTGATGCCCCCAAGGAAGCATGGGGGTGATTCTCAGAGAGAGGACACTGACTGGAGAGGGTACCTGGTGTGTTCCTAGGAGTGCTAGACACAGTCTGCCCTCTGTCCTGGGTACCGGTCACCTGGGCATGCTCAGCTTTAACTTTACCTTGAGCACTCAGGTGCCTGTGTGTCATGTTCCAACAATCTGTTTAAACCACGGGTGAAGGAAGGAAACCCAGCCAAGGAACACAGGGAGTGACAGACGGTGAGAAGTCTGAAAAGAGGAATTCGTTGGACACCACGGAAAGAGAAACGTGTCAAGGGGGAGGAGGCAGTCCACGGTGCCAGGTGACTCAAAAAAAATTTAAGTAGGATAAAGGCTGAAAACGCCCACTGGGTCTGACAGTTTACCCTGAAGAGAAGAAGAGTTTTAACAGGAGGCAAAAGGCAGGCGGCAGAGATCACAGGATGGGACAGGGGACCCGACACGGTGGCTGCTCTTTCTTTCACACAATTGGGTTGAGAAAGGGAAGAGTGAGGGACACAGTAGTTGGGGGCGCTTCAGGTCGGCGAGGTCTTCACTTCCCTTAGGAGAGGAGAAACTGGTCTTTCTCATATATGGAAAGCCAGCTGGAGAGAGATGCTGAACGTTACTGTTATTGCCGATACCTGCCGTAACTGCAGTCACTGCCGGGTGATTGATGGGGTCCTGAGGAAGGCAGCAGGGAGGAATTAGCCTAGGGCAGGGGAAGGGTACCTTACATTCCAGGGGCACTGTGGGAAAGAAGGCCATCTGGGCTCAGGTGCAGCTTTCAGGGAGGAAGCAGGGCGGGACCCCACAAAGCTCGCTCTGCAGCCCTTGTCTTCGACGTGAAGTAAATAGAGGCACCCCGTGGAAAGCCTGTGTGAGTTATAAATTGGTCACGAGTGCGAGAAATCAGCTCATCGTTCTTTTGACTTTTTTGGTTTTTGTCCCAGCCACAGTGTTTGTTCAGACATCTCCGATGAAGAGGCATTTATCCACAGTGTGAAAAATCCACAGGGCAGATTCTCCAGCCTCCCGCTCTCTTTCCCCTCCACTACACCATGCCATTTGTTGGCAAATACAGAGAAAGGTTGTAGCTATTCAGTTCGCCGTGGTCATCTAACCCAATAATGAGAACCAACTGCAGTCTTTTCCCATGTGGCGTTCTTTCTGGTCTGGGGTTGCTGCACCCTTTGCAAAGACCTGCTGACTGTCGGGAAGAGAGGCCTAGCTGGAGGCCAGACTGTGACCCGTGCTGTCTGTCGCCGGCCCCAGAGAGGCTCCCTGTGTGCCTTGGTCATTTCCATCCAGACCCAGTTACTTCTCTGGAGTTGGTTCAACTTTTGTGTCACTCAGAACAGGTTGTGTGGGGGCCTCTCCTGTCACCCCAGGTCTAGCAGGTCAGACTAACCTGAGGAAATGATACAGACCTCGCACCTTTGAAAACGTCTTCCTGGATTTCTGAAGGTGGAAAGGTAGACAAGATGCATTTCCCAGTACGAAGAACTCTCTTTGGCAGAGTAAAGCTAAACCAAGGTGTTATCACAGAGAGAAAGGCGGCTTGATATCTGCCTTTATTTTATTTGTTCATTCCAAAAGTATTTAGAGTTTTGCTGGCTTGGCATTCAGAAAAGACATGGAGCCTGGAGGTCTTACATTTTCTGGGTGTTACACACGAGACGTAGAACTTGCCAGATAAGCATTGTAAGGGCATGTGGAGGCGAGGTTCACTGCAGAGCATCAGTCTGGGCTGTTATCACCCACCGTGGAGGCCTGAGCCGCTCCCTGAGCACCGCCTGGACTTCTAGGGTCGGACCTGATGCTCTGAACTGGATGTGTGTGGGGAGTGGGGTGGGTGGGGATGCTAAACTCAGCTGTCGTTGTGGACCAAGGGTCATACATTCTAAAGCTGGCAACACCACCAGTGGACACTGAAAGCCATTCTGGTGTCAAATCATTTTTGAGGATCGGAGCTCCGGACTAGTTCAGAACAATTTCTTTTTAACCATCCCTTTAATATGAATGAGATAACTAATCTTAGGAGTGTGACTCCTCACAGGCAAAGGCAGACTCTGCTCCGGGGAATCTATGTTTAGGAGGTTGGAGACGGACATCTCCAAAGACTCTGGACTTGCAGGTGCCTGGATGACTTTCAATAACAGACACCAAACACGATTCTTCCACAGCCTCACAACCAACCAGGGACCAGAAGAAACACTAGCCCGGGCTTCCCCGATCATGACAAACAGCCACCACAAGTGCTGTCTGTGTTTTCAGAAACCATTTGACCTTGAGCTTGGCGACGACAGAAGGAAAATCCAAAGTACCGAGGCAGCATTTTGTGAGGCAGTGCGAGCGGTTGGCATGGGAAACTGTGTCTGTGGTTCCTGCCTGCTCAGCCTGACAAAGAAAGCGTGTGATCTGTTGTCAGGTTCCTTCCATTCAATGTGTCCCCTCCTAGAGAGAACTTGATTTCTGTGAGCCTTCCCTCCCTCCCAGCCTAGTGACTCACACCAGCCCTGATGACTCTGTCACTTTCTCGAATATTCCTTGAGGCCAGGAAGCAGAAGAGAGAAGAGATTTAGAAGCAGAGCTACACGTTGTGTATCGGCCTTAGTCCCCACCATGGACTCCTTTCCAGCTCTGCCCCAGTGAGGATGTCACGTGGTCGTTTTAGCCAACACAAAACCAAATAGGGAAGCATCAATATGAGGCTCGGGTAGACCCCTGTCCCAGCCATTATCCCAGGAGCCTCCATGAATAGTAGGTAAGGAGCTTCTGCGCCTATGGATGAACAAAACTCTAGTCTCTATTCCTTTGTTAACTTACATTAAAAGGGCTATTCTTCGGGGCTGGAGAGATGGCTCAGAGTTTGGGAAAGCTTACTGCTTGTGCAGAGAGGACCTCGGTTCCATCCCCAGCATTCCCATGGTGGCTCACAAATGCCTGTAATTCAAGTTCCAGGGGATAGGGCCTCTACTGTTGACTCCTTTGGGCCCCTGCATGCATGTGGTGCATACACACACACTGAGGCATGCACACAGGAAGAATATATGTATTCTTAGTGAACCAGTGAGTTTTGTGGGGATCACTTACAGGAGTATGGGTGAGGGGTAACTTACAGGAGCAGAAATGACTCACGGACAGGTGCATCACCAAAGCCCACCCCAGTGTGGATGACAGCTCCTGAAAGCTGGAGACCTGGAGCTCACTGTACAGCCTGCTATGGGAGTGTCTCCTTCAGAGGACTTAGTTGAACTGAGCCTCTTCCGACATCAACAACTGACATGAATAGCAATCTGTAGTTTTCAAGCGCTATTCTTGGGGCTAGGGTTTAGCTCAGTTGATAGAATGCTTGCTTAGTAGACTTAATGCCCAGCACCACATAGACTGGGTGTGGTGCTACACAGCTGTAATCCCAGCACTTAGAAGGTGAAGGTGAGAGGATCAAAAGTTCAAGGTCATCCTCAGCTACATGGTAAGTTCCAGGCTAGCCTAGTATAGACAAGAGAGCCTGTCTTAAAAAAAAAAAAATCCCTCTTTTCTTCTCTCTTCTTCTTCTTCTTCTTCTTCTTTCTTCTTCTTCTTCTTCTTCTTCTTCTCCTCCTCCTCCTCCTCCTCCTCCTCCTCCTCCTCCTCCTCCTCCTCAAGGTTTTTCAAGACAGGGTCTCTGGCTATCCTGGAATTTGCTCTGTAGCCCAGGCTGGCCTCAGAAATTAGAGACCCCCTGCCTCTGCCTTCCGAGTGCTGGGATTAAAGGCCGGTGCCTCCACCGCCCTGCTGACGAATGTTACTCTTGAAACTCCTGGTTGTGTCTATTGAAACGAGGTGGGGAGAAGGGCTCCAGGAAGCCAGAAGCTCCTCACGGAAGTTCGAGTAGGGTCTTCTCTTAATAGATGCCTTTTTTTTTTTTTTTTTTTTTTTTTTTCTCTGCAGTGCTGCTGAAGTTGTAAAACATATCTGGAGAAAGACTGGACAGTCCCTCGGGGCGAAAGGCTACACGGCTTTGGCTGTGGTCAGAACAGGCCCCAGCAGCTGCCCAAGGATGTCCTGAGAGGCCTGAAGCCAAGGCTCTGTCATGGGGGATCAGGAACCCGAGCGGTAAAGCTCACAGCTACAATAACAACAGCAAACCTCTGCTCTGCAGCCAAGGAGCCACCTAAAGTGAGGGTTACAACAGCAAGGGCTATCACAGACAGTCCTCGGAGCCCTTGGCCATTTCCTCTGAAGGACCGGAGGTCGGGGACTTCAAAGGCGAATTTTGACTTTTCAAAGTGAAACTGGGGCCGGTGTGAACAGTGTAGCGTGGGAAGCTCCTCTCGGTGATGCAGATTGGAACGCATGTTCCTTAAGCACAAAATCAAAGACCCTTTGGTCCAAGCTGCTTTCTCTGTTAGTTGATTGGTGGTCTCATTCAGCTCAAGTAAGGGTGGAGTGCAGGGTGAACCTGGGGGAGATGCCAATGGGCCTCAGGCCGCTACTGCTGTACAGAAGAGTAAAGGGGGGCCTGGAGAGATGGCTCAGGGGTTAAGAGCACCGACTGCTCTTCCAGAGGTCCTGAGTTCAATTCCCAGCAACCACATGGTGGCTCACAACCATCTGTAATGAGATCTGGTGCCCTCTTCTGTGTACATAAAAAATAAATAAATTTAAAAAAAAAAAAAAAAGAGTAAAGGGATGAAAGAGCAGCCAGAAGCAGCTTTGGGGATCCCGGGAGTCTCCAGTGTGCCCTGTCCAAGCTTCCTCCAACAAGGCCAAGCCTACTCCACAAAGCTTCACCTAATAGTGCCACTCCCTTTGGGGGCCGTTTTCTTTCAAAGCACCATAGCACGAGAACAGAAATGTCCATCCAGACTCTTACTGCTTCCTCTCAGACTGCAAGAACACACCCTAACATCTTGCCTCACTTTTGTGATTCGGCAGACACTGCCGTTCTTCCAGTTACTTCACATTTTGTGTGTTTATGGTGTATGGGTGGGTGTACGGTGTGTGTGTATGTATGTGTGTGTGTGTGTGTGTGTGTGGTGTATGCATGTATATGATGTGGGATATGTGTATGTGTGTGTGTGTGTGGTGTATGCATGTGTATGGGTGTGGGATAGGGTGTACCTGTGGGAACAGGACAGCCTTGGGTGTTGATCATTGCCCTTCTTCCCTGTTTAATATAAGCTGCTACCTGGCTCATGACCTTCCTGGCATAACGGTCACGTACTGCCATGACTGGCTCCACACAGATTCTGGGGATCCATACACCTGGTCCTCATGTTGGAGGACAGCGGACCCTTATCTACTGTACCATCTCCCTGGTACCCCTCCCCACATTTTTATAGGTTTAAAATATACATTAACTCAGGTACTCTACCTCAGCTGACCTTCACAAATGCCCTTCAGTGAGGAAATGATTTGCATTTCATAGATGAGGAAACACATTCCAAAAAGGTGGGATGACCTATGGAGGCCACCTAATATAAGTGGAACGGCTGGTAGGCAATGTGGGCTTTCTTATTCTTTCCCACCACATGAAACCCAACCAAAGCAGGGAGTAATACATGGTTGGGTCTTCCACTGACTGAGGTCTCCCTTTCCTGGCCCATCATGTTGAGAGCTTCTGCAGACGGTTCCCCTGCACCTCAGCGAATAAGAACACAGCCGGCATCCCACTTTCCACTGCCACCAGCGCGGAGGACAGTGTGAGCCC
The DNA here is from genome assembly GCF_004664715.2 of Peromyscus leucopus. Classification (NCBI taxonomy): domain Eukaryota; kingdom Metazoa; phylum Chordata; class Mammalia; order Rodentia; family Cricetidae; genus Peromyscus; species Peromyscus leucopus. The sequence goes on along the minus strand of NW_023505424.1, from coordinate 342,059 downwards.
CCCACCCGGCACCAGCATGTCAGATAGGAAAAGCAGTCAGCGGACATGGATCAGTCTCCAAGAGGGAAAACTGAGTCATCTGTTTGTCGCTGGTTTCCATTCTAACCCCCTCTCCGGCAATGGATGGCCAACTGCTCCAGACCTTTGGGTGACTCACTCACGCCGGCAGCTTGTCCGTGGTTTTGATTCAGTTCCAGCAGACCCAGTTTCCTATGTCCTCCCGGTTCAGAAACTGTCATAGTGGACTTCGGTTACCACTGTGCGCATTCAAACACAGGAAAAGATTGGGATGGCTTTACAAACTGTTCTCCATGTGCTTTCAGTCCTGAAGATGGAAGCTCTGAACTGGGGTCTACACGCAAATGTGTCCCACACTGTCTTTACTTATTTGATTTTTGCTTTGTCATTTTTTTTTAAGACATTGTCAAGTAGCCCAGGCTGGCCTCAAATTCACTAACAAAAAAAAAAAAATATGTAAATTAGTATGAGGTTCAACTTGCAAAAAGGTAATATGTCTGCTTTTCTTAAACGAAGGAGGACAAACAGGGTGTGGTGGTGCATGCCTTTAATCCCAGCACTAGGGAGGCAGAGGCAGGAGGATTTTTGAGTTTAAGGCCAGCCTGGTCTACAACGCAAGTTCCAGGACAGTCAGGGCTACATAGAGAAACCCTGTCTAGAAAAAGCAATAGATAAATAAAACAAACGCAGGAGGCTGAGCCCCATAGTGATGGAAACATAGAGACAGAGACACTGGACAGTGAGGACCTCTCAGCATGGTGCCTTCTTGTGGATGGTCTCCTGGCACCTCCCTTCCCATCATACATAAGTCCTTCATGTCCCTGAATTTCCCAAGATGCAGCTTTTATCTGATTTGGGACCAGCCTATTGAGTAACTGTGATTCCTTCCTGTCAACTTCTCCCCTGGATCTTGGCCCCTCCAGTGGTGAGTAGTTTGAACATTATGCCAGTAGTAATGGCCTTGAAAACATTGGCTCCAAGAGTGAATTTCAACCAGGAATAAATGTATCCAAGGGGTATATAAAGTTGTTTATTGAGTAGATGTATTTATTTGACAAACACCAGGTTTAAATAAAACAGTGTAAGGCATGCTTACCATGAACAAACTCCGATGATGGCTTTGACTGTCAAGGCCTTGAGGTGGGCAGGGTCCTTCAGTTGCTGGAATTTAAAGCCAGAGCATACCTTCCATGAGTTTCATAGTACCCAGATCAGAATCAACCAGCTGTGAAGCATAGAATCCTGGGTAAGATGGCCAAGCTGTTCAGTGAGGCCTTCTGGTCTGTCTATGTTTAATACGCTTTTCAGGTGACCCCCACATTGAGAAAGAGCCCAGAAGAAATTGGAAAGACAGGCCAGTCTTTCACCGGGGTGCTAGCTTTTGCCTCTAGGCTTTCTGATGGTGTTCAGGTAACACATGGGCCTTCAGAAATACTATAAGCTCATCACTTGGTTTTATAAGAAATATACCACTGACATTTATTACTCATCAAATGGAGCACCAAAACAAAGCATGAAGCTCTTGGGGAAGTTTTTGCTGAATCATATGACTCAGTTCTGCAATCTTCTATGTGAAATTTTTATTTGAATAAACTAGTCATCTACTTTAAAAGAGAAAACATTAGATTATTTGTTTGCGTGTTTTTGCCTGCATGTATGTTTGCACACCATATGTGTGCCTGGCACCAGATCCCGTGGAATTCAAGTTTTGAAGAGTATGAGTCACCATGTGGGTGCTGGGAACCAAACCTGGGATCTCAGAAAGATGAACAAGGGATCCTAACCACTAAGTCATCTCTCCAGCCCCTAGTTATCTATTTTCAATCAAGGAAAGACTATAAAAATATGAAGAATGTTCTATGAGAACAACGTATTTATTTTCTCTACGATCTTAATGACAAGAGTCTACTTACCAAAATAAAGAAAAAAAGAAAAAAAAAAATCTAATTACACAAGAGGTTGGGCCTGCCTTGTTTAAGTCAAACAATTTGGTGGGCTCAAATGACAGGACTCCAGAAGGTACGGTGTGACATTGCCAGCCTGTTATTGACTCAGAACCACTTGACTGACTTGATGAACTGTTGGTGGTCATGCCAGGGAAGGACCACATCTTGTAGGGCAGGATCTAATGAGTTTACCAGTTATAGAAACAGTTTTGAGAGATGTCGATGTGCCAGACAATTATGCTGAGGTCTCCGAAAGGGGTCAAGCATACTATTAACAGAATGTCTCCACTGCTTAGTCTTTTAAAACACCGAGGTGTTTTAGATGTGATTTTCTTCACACACTTCCTAAACTAGAGCCTTCGGGGAAGTTCCTAGGCAAAATTATAAAACTTCTCCTGTTAATCTACGAGCCAAGATAAAAACACAAACCCACTGTCCAGTCCTGGGAAGAGCCTTCCCTTTCTGAGAATGTTACTCTCGGAGAGGTAACGTTATCATAACTGTGTCTGCAATAAGAACATGTAGCAAGGAGTCAGACAATGACCTAATAGTGATAGATAACAAGATATTATGTACGAGGAAATATATAGATGGAGAATAAATACAAGCTATGTAGTGGTTAGGGAAATGTGTGGCATAGTCTATCCATTTCTCACTGATGGAGGAAAAAAAGCAAGCTCTGCTGCTCAGTTTCTTCAGATCAAAATAGAGGCTTATTCTCAGGAAACCTGATTTCAGTTTAAACAAGTATTGCTTTAACATTTTCCCTAACTGTCCTGTAAGTATTGGAAACCACTGAAATAGCATGAGGAAACAGAGCGGGGCCAGTGAAACGGCTCCATTGGGTCGGAGAACTTGTGCAAACCTGTCCGGACCTGAGTTTAGTCCCTGGGACCCAGGGAAAGGGGGAGGGGAGGAGGAGGGGGGAGGAGGAGAGGAGGAGGAGGAGGGGGAGGAGGAGGAGGAGGAGGAGGAGGAGGAGAGGAGGAGGAGAGGAGGAGGAGGAGGAGGAGGAGAGGAGGAGGAGGAGGGACTCCCAGAGTTGTCCGCTGACCTCCACTGTGATGTACTGTGGCATGTACCAACCCCAGTCCCCTTACACACACACACACACACACACACACACACACACACACACACACACACAGCACACACACACACACACCACCACACACACACCCACACACAAATGAATGAATGAGTGGAAATTACATTGTACAATAAACTTCACAACATTTAACTTTTAATAGGCTGTGAATGTGTGTGAATATATATTACACCCATGTTGAAATGTTGAAAAGAAATCAAATGTTTGCAGCGCAGCTGGCCAGAGGTTCTCTGAAGGACATGCTGTGGAATGCACTTTTCTTGGCTTTTGTTCTAGTGGACACAATTCAATTTTAAGCAGATTTCTTTAATCCTTGCTGTAACTGGGTCAGAGCCGTCTGATTTCAAGCATTATTCAGGAGACACATGCTCAATGATTACTGAAACAGTTATAACCACCTTTCTGTGGAAGTTACTTTTTTTTGGTTAGTGCTCAGAAAACCCAACTTAGATGTTTCTGAAAAGTCACAAACATTTTCATTTTAGGGGAGGGATAAACAGTAAGGCTGGTGGTCCTTAGATGGCAAACGTACCAAAAATTCCACTGAGGAGTTTTTTTTTTTTTTTTTTTTTTTTTTTTTTTCCTGATAGGCTGCTTAAGAGAAATGCTTAATTAGCTTGCTACAGTCCTTGCATCAGTTCAGGAAGTTTCGGATGGGTAACTTGAGGGCATGGTCTTGAGACTTCTCAGAGTTGAAAGGATGATACGTTTTAAAGCATGTAGAAGAGGGCCGGAAAACGGCTCAGCAGTTATGCTAAGCAGAGTTCAGTTCCCAGAACCCAAGTTAGGCAGCACACCACTGCTTTAACTGCAGAAACTGTGGAAAAATTCCTACTGACACTTCTCCTGTGCTGGTGTGCCACACCACAACCACACAGAGCAGCAAGAGAGACACACAACTAGAGGGAGATAGATGCAGCAGAGTTGAAGTTAATACGTAAAATCAGGGATAGACAGGCCAATTTAATAAAGTGGCTCGTACCAAAAATTCATGCAAGCATAAAACAGCATCAGAACCACACAGTCCCAGCACACACTGCCTTTAAGGCTTTGACCAGCAGCTACTGCTAACCTCTACTGTCAACACAACACACCACACACAAAACCAAACAAGACCACACAGACCTGCCCTACACACAGACTGAGACCAACATAATAAAGTCTCAAAACCGGTCCAATAATGCTTCCAGGATCCAAGAGGGTCCTGAGGCCTCGTCGCAAGCCTAAGTTGACAGTGGGACTCACTTGCAATGATAAAGGTATACATAATTTTTAGATGAAGATATTCCAAGCTAAAACATACAAAGGAATTAATTAATATTCTCTCTGCTAGCAGTGAAATCACCTGTTCTCCAGGGCTTACACATCCCTGATAGTTTAACCCCTGCAGTGTGCACACACTGGAGTCCCAGCTCCTGTGAACAGGAATGAGCCCAGTTTGAGACCAGTCTGTGTTAACAAAGCGAATATTTTAAAGGAAAGCTGGAACTACACAAGCAGTGTCCCACCACACCATTGTGCAAATATCACAAAGTATACTTACACAACCCAATATGGCTCTGATGTCACTAGTGACAGAATCATACAGAAGCACCATTTTTGACCACTGATCCAAACATTACACAGTGCATGACTGTGTACATGTGTACAGTACCTTAAAGCAAAAAACAACAGTAACATTTACTGTTTGTCAAAGAATGGCTTACTTCTATGAAATTCTTTGACGAAAACTTGAACAAGTGTTTCCAATAGATGAATGTACCAATGTGAACTTTCTGAGTGAAAGACAAACCGTTTCAAGAGGCAGACATCGGTGAGTTAACTCAGAAAAGTTACACCACCTCAGGCCAACCGAATGCAGATGTGCCTGAATCCCAAGATCTCAGACACCTCACTTGGTCTGTTTTTTAGCTGCACTCAGTCCACAGTGAGAGGACAGTGCGTTATATGACTTGGGTGCTCACCACAGCTGCCTAGCTGAGAAACTGTAACATCTGCTAGGTCAGACTAAGGTTAAGAACTGTGCTCCAAGGGAAGCACTGCCATCTCCCATGGGTAGCTGCCCCGGGATTTACTTTCTTCTTTCTCCACGGTCTGGTCCTTTGGGCTGTGCTCGCTCACATTCACAACAGGTCATGAAAATCTTTTCTATTACAGTTCCTCGTCATTTACTAAATAAATCAAATCCTAAATAAATCTGTCAACACTGCCTACAGGTGTGTCCATATTCTCCTGAAATTATATGTTCCAATGTTATAATTATACTCCAAATGTAATTTTGACCAAGGGTGACTTCAACATCATTCCAATGGAGTCTGCTAGACAGTGGAGTAAACTTGAATAGAATTAAATGCATTCTTAAGGAGTTTTATCAGATAATATCTTAGCCCAAATAAGATAAGGCTGTGGTTCAGTGGTAGAGAGCACTAACCTGTAATATATGAGGCCCTGGATCCAGTGACCAGCATTGCAAATAATAAATAAATAAAACTCAGATGAAAACAATCTCCCTTTAACATAAAATGTAGTTTAAAACAGTGTGGTAGAGATGTGCCTGGCTTGGTGGTACTCACCTTTAATTGCAATACTTGAGAGGCAGAGGCAGAGGCAGAGGGATCTGTTGTGGAATATTAGTTTAAGGTGTATTACATTCATTTATGCTGTGGAATATTTAATGATGCAAAGATGTGTTGCATTCTTTTTTTTTTTTTTTTTTTTGGTTTTTCGAGACAGGGTTTCTCTGTGTAGCTTTGCGCCTTTCCTGGAACTCACTTGGTAGCCCAGGCTGGCCTCGAACTCACAGTGATCCGCCTGGCTCTGCCTCCGAGTGCTGGGATTAAAGGCGTGCGCCACCACCGCCCGGCAATGTTGCATTCTTTTATGTTGCATTTGTTTAATTCTGTGAAGCTCTGTTATTTTGCCTGTCTAAAACACCTGATTGGTCTAATAAAGAGCTGAACAACCAATAGCTATGCAGGAGAGGGATAGGTGGGGCTGGCAGGCAGAGAGAATAAATAGAAGAACAAGAAGAGGAGGAGTAAGATAAGGGGAAGGAGAGGAAGATGCCGGGGGCCAGTTACCCAGCCACATAGCCAGCCATGAAGTCAGAAGGAAAGAAGACATATAGAACAAAGAAAGGTAACAAGCCCAGAGGCAAAACATAGAAGAGATGGGATAATTTAAGTTAGAAAAACTGCCTAGAAATAAGCCACGCTAAGGCTAGGCATTCATAAGTAAGATTAGGTCTCTGTGTATTTATTTGGGAGCTGGGTGGTGGGCCCCAAAGGAAAAAAAAAACACAAACAAAAACAAAACAATAAAACCCAACTATATAGATCTCTCAGTCTGAGGCTAGCCTAGTCTACAGCTAGTTCCAAGACAGTCAGAGCTACACAGAAAAACTCTGTCTGGAAAACAAATAGTCAAACAAAAACAAACATGAAATCATTGAGGAAAGAAGGGACATATTCAGTGGGTAACTAAAATTTGTAGCTAATACAACCCCACAACCATGTTATGGCAAACAGTTCAGGACTTTCTCTGGATTGAGCTTTACTTTGGGAAGCAAATTAGCATGATCTGCTAAATATTTATGCTCAAGCCAGGTGTGTACCTGAAATCCCAGCATCTGGGAGACCCAGGCTGCCTGGTAAAAGCATCTCTTTTTAAACAATTAGACTCACAGCTTGTGTTCTTTGAACAGTCATAGTTTTAAAAGAGGGGCCAAAGTGTCTGTGGATGATCATGTTTTCTCACAAAGCCTGAAGCTCCTGATCAGGTTGGGCTAGCTGGTCAGTGAGCTCCAGGAATTCACCTGTCTTGACCTTGCTGGCACTAGGATTCCAGGGGCACAGCTTCACCTGGCTTTTGATGTGGGTGGTAGGCACCAAACTCAGGTCTTCATGCTTGTGTGGCGAGCACTGGACTGAATGTGTTAGCTTCCCAGGCCTCAAACTCCTTTTACGATTTGTGTATATTAAAGTAACTGTATTTTTCTCCCTTTAAGATAATGTAGTCAATTACAGGAACAATTTTTCAAACTCTATGGTAAGTTGAACTAAGCCAGTGAGAATTCACATGAGCCTTATCTCACTGGATAGCCATAAACTATACTATTCATTTTCTACTTGCTTTTCCAATAGGCAATGTCTTTATAAGTTTGTTATTGAGGTAAGGACTAGTTTATGAGATTTGGAAATATTCTTCTTTGATCTCCTGGAAGAATCTGCCTCTATTTTATTTTGAGACAGGGTTTCTCAGTGTAGTCCTGGCTGTCCTGGAACTCATTCTGTAGCCCAAGCTGGCCTAGAATTCTCAAGAGATATGCTTGACCCTGCCTGGGATTAAAGGCATGTGCTATCACCACCAGGCAGGTAATTTTATCTTTACGGTTTCAAAAATAGACTCAATTTTTACTAGTAGTTGGGGACTCTGCAGATCTCCCACTTTTAAAATGACTTAAGTTGTTTAGGAGCAGGTGTTTGGGTGTAGTCCAGAGCAAGACAGAGAGATGAAGTCCTCTACAGCTTTCTACCTTACTGCAGTTTCTCACAGAACTGGAAGCTGGGCTTTGGCTAGGCTGGCCAGCCGATGAACTCTCAAGGTGTGCCTGTCTCTTAGGCCAGTGCTGGGGTTGGTTACAAGCAAGTGCAGCCATGCCTGGGTTTGTACATGGGTACCAGGATCCGAACTTCAGGTCTTCAGGCTTGCAGAACAAGAGCTCTTATGCACCAAGCCATCTCCCTAGTTCATTTTCACTAATTTTGTCTGGATGTTTTTGGTCCTTAATTTTGTTCTTGTTCAAATACTCAAACTGAGGTTGCTCATTGTATCATATTTCAAATGTTCAATTCCCTAGGAAGTTAGTTTTTTCAATTCCAAATACTATTTTTCCTTTTAAAAGTTTTTTACTAATTTATCAATTTTCCTAGGCTTTCAAAACTTAGCTTTATCATTTTAAAGTTGTATTCTATTAACCAATTTCTAACTCTTTATTTCCTTTTCTACTGTTCTCTTCTGCCATACTGGGTGCCTTCGGGTGCACATATGCAAGGTGAGCATTTCCACCACTGAGCGGTCTCCGTTCCCTGACCCTTTCTAGTCTTTTGGCATCTAGAGATCAGTTTTTTAACCTTTCAAAACTCCTAATGTGAAAAATTCTGACTCAGCTGCAGTTCCCAACTTTCGGCAGTTTAGTATTTGGTTTAACAAAATACTGTTTATCTTCTTTGAGCCATGACTTAGAGGTTTAATTTCTAAGCAGTTCAGGCAAATCTGAGGATTCTACTCATCTTTTGTTACTAATTTCCAGCACATTTCCCGAGGTTGGAGAGCGTATTTTGAATTATTTAAAATCTCTGACATGTTCAGAAGCTTTCTTTATGGCCTGTTTTCAGTCTTGTTGACTTTTTGATACAAGCGTCAACGGGACAGGAATGTACCATGTGGCCAGTGTCACCTGCATCTTGGGGGACTTGCTGGTGCTGTTACTACTTCTTGTCTCCCGAGCTGTGCTGCAGTGACCCTGTGACTTTGGGTTCACCCAGTTTTCCTCTCAGCTGTCTTCTTTGCCATGTGCATTTAGATACAGTGTTGTCTGGATGGATGGAGCTTTGATGATGTGACTTTTCAGCTGTAAATCTTCTCTTCAGTCGTGTTTTATTTGAAGTTAGATTTTCACGACATAGTAGAGTCACATCGGTGTTTCAGTAGTTGTCACCCACATCTGTCTGTCCTTCCTGGGCAGCTTATTTGGAAAAGTCTCTTGTAAACAGGAAGTATGTTAGGTTTTTACCCCTCTCTAGTCCAACAATCTTAGTTTACTGAAGTATTTATATAACTTGGATTCAATTACTCATTTGGGTGGGGTTTCCTCTACCATCCAACTATTTCTTTTCTCTTTGATCTTGCCTTCTTTTGGATTATCCAAGTAACCCACCTAAATTAAAGTCCTGAAGTACTGAATTTTCCCTACTTAACTTTTAAAATATTATAATCTTTGATTAAATTTAATACAAACCATTACTTTCAATACTTCTTTGATGTTGACAGAACATTTTAATGTTTAACTCCATCGTGGTTATCATGTATTCAAATTCAACATCAAACTCCAATGTTCACTTTGTTTGTTTGTTTATAAAAGTCTCCATTCTTTCCTGCTTTGCTGTATTTCTGCCTAGGATTATTTTCCTTAAGCCATTCATTTTAATCTTTGCTGTCACTTTTTTCCAAATAGAGTTCTTGCCACATTGCCTGGCACTGGCCTTGAACTCTTCTGCTCAAGAGGTCCTCCTGGCTTAGGCGCGTGACTATCTGGGATTACCAGCAAGTGCCACTCATCTGGCATCATTTGTGACACTTGAAGAGAACTCCTACCCTCCAGGCTTCCAGGTCAAGTCTCCTTTGGAGTAACCTGCCCAGTTTTGCATTTACAACGGGTTGCTAATCCCTGCTCACTGTGTTCCTAAAAATAAACTAGAATTTCCACCATTAATCCTAAAGACAGTGGCGTAGGCCTTTTGTCCCTTGGACTGCAGACCCTTTCCCTGATTATGAGCAAAAGCCAAACATCCCCTTCACATCTTGTTCTCTCTATGCTTAAATCTCTAAAAGCCGTGCTATCTTTGCTTCCCCAGCTGTTCTTGGGGAGAGAATGGAGGAGTTGGCTTGTTAACCTGTCATCTGGTGTGTTCTCTGGTCAAGTGTAACCTGCACAACTCACCATAACCCAGGAAAACTTAAGCATTTTAGGTGAAAACTTGCAATAAATTTTTATATGCACACACTGAAAGTGACCTCAGAGTTGGGATATGCCTTTACTTCAGTATCCTAGCAACCAGAAAGAAAAATCTCTAAGTATGATTGGTAGCTGCCTTTGCTTTAAAAAGATCAAGTTTTAGGAATGAGGTAGTTTATAACAAAGACATCTGAGTTCACCTTTTGCTAGTTATATACTTAACCTCTGTGTTGTCTATTTGCTTGTGTGAAAAGGCAATTAAACCTGTCTCAAAACTATTAAATAAGCCGGGCGGTGGTGGTGGTGGTGGCGCGGCGGCGCGGCGGCGGCGGCGGCGGCGGCGCGGCGGCGGCGGCGGTGGTGTGTGGTGTGGTGACACACGCCTTTAATCCCAGCATGGAGGCAGAGCCAGGAGGATCTCTACGAGCTCAAGGCCAGCCTGGTCTACAGAGTGAGTTCCAGGACAGCCAGGGCTACACAGAGAAACCCTGTTTCGAAAAACCAAAACCAAACCAAACCAAACAACAAACCAACAACCAAATGGACAGCAAGAATAACAGGCTCTATGCCAGAGGTTCTCAACCTGTGGGTCACTACCCTTTCAGCAACCCCCACCCCCACCCCAAATTTGCAATTCATAACAGTAGCAAAATTATTTATGAAGTAGCAATAAAAATAATTTTATGGTTTGTGGTCACCACAACATGAGAACTGTATTACAGGGTTGTGACATTAGGAAGGTTGAGAATCACTGTGTGCCTACAAGTATGAGTAAGCCCTTATTTACAGTAAGGTCCAGCCTGCCTGCTCTCCACAGCTCAGAGCCACATTCACTTACCAACCAGCACTGCCTAGACAGCAGGCAGCTTCAAGTCTAGTGAGGCTGTTATGGTTTGGACCTGCAGTGTCTCCTGAAGGCAGCGTGTTGAAGGCTTGCTCTCAGTGCGGCCTTGTTCAGAGGTGCCTGGATCATGGCGGCTTTCATCCACGGACAGATCTACGTGGATGTGTACTACGAAGTGATGGAAAACAGGAGGGGCCTGGTTGGAGGTAGTGAGTCACACGAGGTGTTCCATTGGAAGGCTAGTCCATTGTCCTCCTCCCTGACTGCCATGAGGCCAGCAGCCACCTCTGCTATACTCCCCTGGTGTGAAATGTCTCAGCTCAGACCCAACACCATGGAGCCAGGCAACCACCAACTGAAACCCATGACGCCATGAGCTCAAACCAACCTTGCCACCTTCGTCTGTCCCAGGCATGTTGTCACTGTAAAAAAGGCACCATCTACCTTTCTTTTCACCAAGGAAGACTTAAAGCACCCTGTAACAAGCGCACAGGAGCACAGGCAGAAAGCTGAGGCAGGTTTTTGTTGAGGTACTGCTACTGCTCATAAGCTATTTATGTGAACCACCAAAGAGGAACCCTAAAAGAAAATCTCTAACTTGAAACATGCCTAATTAAATCTTCTACACTAATTTTTTGAAATGCTAATTTTATACTGGCAAGGTAATTACATGGGTTGTGTAGATGATTCAAACCACATACGGCTTTCACTTAAACGCTTTCTGCAGTCAATATTCAGTAACTGCTCATTTTTAAAAAGATTGCAAGCTGCTTTCTTCCCTTCCTTTGGGCCTACAATTCTGAGTTCTGAGGGTTGACATTAGGGGGTCACAGATTCAGTGTGGTCTGGGAAGATGTGGTAGAATCAGATCTTTGAGTTTGGTTTTGAGATAGGGTCTCACTGTACAGCCCTGGCTGGCCTGGAACTCTCTTGTAGACCAGGCTGGCCTCGAACTCAGAGAGCTCCACCTGTCTCTGCCTCCCAAGTGCTGGGATTGAAGGTGTGCGCCACCATCGCCCAGCAAGATCAGAGTTCTGAATGGCTTGGGATAAGTGTGGTCAGAGCCAGTGTGGCTGTGACTGAGGACCCATCTAGCAGAGATGAGATGCCTAGTGAGGAGGAATTGTGAAGTATGGAAAGGATGAACTACATTAAGTGCTCATTAGTTGAGTTTGGTTAAGTTTGAGTTTGGTTTTGAGATAGGGTTCTCAAATTAAGTTCTCATTAAGAACTTATTTTTTTTCTTCTTTCTTTCTTTCTTTTTTTTTTTTTTTTTTGTTTTTTGAGACAGGGTTTCTCTGTGTAGCTTTGTGCCTTTCCTGGAACTCGCTTTGGAGACCAGGCTGGCCTCGAACTCACAGAGATCCGCCTGGCTCTACCTCCCAAGTGCTGGGATTAAAGGTGTGCGCCACCACCGCCCGGCATCAGAACTTAAATTTTATCTAAAGGAGCATGAGCTTCTTGGAAAATGCCTAATCTTGATCTGAGATATGTAAAAGGCCAGGTGACTTTCTAACAATTAACATACCCCCCTAAATAAACCCTCAGGTCAGGTGCAGTATAAAGGCACACACAAGTCACCTTGAGAAGACTCCCACAAATCAATTCTGGGGACTTGCAGCACTAAAGTAAAGGACAACACACGGTAATGTACTCTGTGAAGGAGGAATCTAGGAGTCTCTACTGACAGATATGGACAAAAGGATAGTTCTTCCTTACAGCAAAGTCCTAAAGCCATCAACTTGCCATCTGGTGATGGAATTAGACGAGGATTGCCAATGGACTCAAAACTAGCTGTTGGCAATGAATGAAGCATTTACAGCTGTTAGGACTCTCCTCCCAAACTGCTCACACTTGAACACTTCCATCTTTTATTGTGTGTGACGTGTGCTTGCGTGCAGACATGTGCATGTCATGGTGTATGGTAGGGGTCAGAGGACAGCTGTGTGGAATTCTTCTCTCCTTCCACTTTTACGTGGGTTCCAGGATTGAACACAGATCATCAGATGTGCACTGCAAGAGCCTTCACTTACTGAACCCCAAAGTACTTCTTAATTACTAGCTTTACAAAGGAGAAGCTCCCTGATTTTATCCTAATCAAATGACAAAAGACAATAATAGTTCCAGGGCAGATATTACTTATCTCCTGTATAGCAAAAGTACCTGGTATGTCAAAAATGTAATATTTTTTGACAAAATGTGTGTCCTGACTCCACCTGTGAAGAAACAGCACATGAACCCAAACTGATACTTAAGTAATTTGGTCTGTGCCCCTTAAGTATCAAGGTCACGAGGTCAAACACCAAAGAACTATTCAGATTGGAGGAGACCAAAGAAAGAGGACAACTAAGTGCACCATGTGACCTAGGACTGGGCTAAAGCACACACAGGAACATTAATGGGGACAACCAATGAAACTTGATCTATAGAGTAGACGTCACTATTATGACAATATTAACCTTCTGAATTTAATGGGTGTACTACAGTCATATACAAGTAGAGGTTTCCAATTCATATAATAGAGAACTCTGTGTAAATATCTTGGTATGAGCTAAAGTTTTCTCCTCTGGACATCTTTCATTAAATTTTAGAGTCTTCAATTTTTATTCTATTGAAGAAATGAAGCCTAAAAACTTTCATTTCTGTTAGTTGCTGCTTTACGGAATTCAACTGACTTTTGTATACTGATTGTGAATGTAAGAACTCTGCTAGACTGTGGATCTTAACTGACTCATCTACACATCCAATAACATCAATGCACAAAAATTATCTATTTTTTAGGGAAGGGAAAAAACCAGAATTACTTGAAGCATAACTTACTTACAAAGACATGGCAGTTTCAAATTTGAAGGATGTGTAGTTGTATAAATGCTACAGCACAGTGATGGCTGGGGATAGTGTTGTCACGTGTGTAAAGTCCAAAGGGAGTGAGGGACAAGTCAATCGCTTGTGAGATCACTAGGCCAATCCCCACCGGGACCACAGTATCTCCACCGCAAAAGAGTTAGCTTGCCTATGCTATATCAAAGTCATTTAAAATAATCACACGTTCTGCTAAGTTTAGGAAAGTATGATCAATTTTCCATAAACTGCTTGCCAGAAATTTCCATAAAGCTTTCTCGTGGTCTGAAAGCTCTTTCCTGGACTCCTAGCTTCTATCCTTTCCCCTTGCTCACATTGATTTCCTTCGTCATAAAGTAACTCCCCAGTGGTGCCTGCCTCTGTACTGGGTGGCAGGCACAGTACATACCGTGGGCACCCCTTCTTCCGAGAAGCCTGCTTACTGCTCCAGGAAAACAGAATGGGCTGGACAAGCCCTAAAGGTAGCCCCAAAGGGGGAACTGTCACTTATGTATGGGCAGAGAGGCAGCTTTATGCCATAATATATTCATTAGTGACCGGCTGTCTCCACATAATCCAACTGGAGTTAACAGTACATTTTACAAGTCTTAGTGTGGGGTGGTGAAGAAGTTGTGGAGATGGCTAGCTATGCACAACTGCATAACAATGTGAACAGGCTTACTGTTCCTGAACCACACATAACAATGATTCACATGGTGCTCTTTAGGTGTATTTCACAGTAAGAATTTTTAGAGGGGTAATTGTTATTGTTAATACTCTCTGATAATAGTGAGTGCTCTCACAGTTAAGAAGCACCAAACATCAAAATAGGACAGCCCTTTTGTTGTAGGTTTAATTCTGCTGTGACATCTGTGGGACTTGGAAGCATGTCACCTAAGTGTCTATTGCCATCAGTGGCAGGGATAACAAAACAGCATGCTCACCCGCCCATTACAGGTTGCTATGAAACTTGTAAAGTCTGCAGCATATAGAAGGGGCTCAATAAATGTTGGCTGATTTCATTTTCATTTTACGTTTTCACAGCAATAGGGTGTGCAATAAGGAATGAAAACAAAGTTTCATCATGAAAATGCTGCTTACTCATTTCTCCCTGGTTCAGAATGGCACAGACTCCAACACACCTTGTCACAAAACACTCCATGTTGTAGTTAGGGGATGCAGGACCCAAGTGCTGACCCCTAAGTCAATGGTTAATAACATCAAAGGTCACAACGACAGCGCAGTCCTGCCAGACAAGCCATGAGAGCCTGAAATAATTTAACAAGTGGATATGTACATGTATTTATCAAATACACAGGTCATACAAAAGCATAATATAATTCACACATACAAAAGGCTACTGTATTTGTTGTCCCTTTTACATCCTATTTTAGACAAAACAATGACAGAGAGAGTATCAGGAATGCACAAGTTCTGAAAACTAGGTTGTTTTTTCTTAAGAAACAGATCTGATCATCTTACACCTCTCAAATTTCTAAACTCTTGGATCAACTTAAATAAATCTTCACTCATTTGAATAACTATACATTTTCAATGGTTGAAAGTCAGGTAGAAAAAGTATATAAAATGATTCATAAGTCAAACATTTCTTATAAAAGGAACAGTTTAAACAAAACCCGGGTAATAAAAAGAGGAAATGTATTGAATTTTAAAACTTCTGAAAATAGTGTCTTTTCTGGACCACTATATAAAATATTTAAAAGTTAGAACTGTTCAAAAACAAAAGTTTATATAGATAAAACTAAGATAAAACAAGCCCCTCAAGCCCCTACAAATGTATTAAAAAACATCTAAAGCCAAATAAAAGGTAACGGAACTACACAGTTCAGGTTTAAGTGCATTTTTTGGGTACAATTAAACCACCACATGTAAAAATTGGCAATTAAAATATAATTAAATACAGATTGGCAAACTTTGGCCATTATGTAAATATTAAAAAGTGAATTTCCAATGGAAAAATAAAAGCTCACATACATACAACTACAGAAGCACAAATGGTTGAAGATGCCCATGAAACTGTGGGAATCACAGCCCATGACATCTTCCAGGAACTAGCGTTCAGAAATACTTTATAAATATGCACTTGATCTCACTCTGCACAATAAAGCTCATTTTCCCCAACTGCACCTCCTGCTAAAAACTATCATATATTAAGGATGAATTTAAATGGATCATTTTATGAGGAAAATCAACTCTTAAAAACACAAATCCACGCATTTTCTTACAATTCAAAGATCATTCCAGTGAGGCAGAAACACGGCCTTGTCAGGACTCTCTCCGTCCCACATGATCAACAAACAACACAATGACAAACAGCTTTGCAATCCTATTACAAAGGGCCCTGTCCCAAACATTCCTCTCACAAACAACCGAACAGAAAAAGGAATCTGACAACCCTACACACAAAACTGCGGGACCTCATCTCCTCAAGGTCTTCAAACTGCTGCATTCGTTTTAGCCGTGGTCTCTGGGCAGGTCGGGGTCCCCTCAAGCAGGCCAGGCTCCTCAGAGTTCTCTTTAGGTTGACCACTTGGCTGCACAGGACAGGCTGATGTGGCACTCAAGTCTGGGTCTGATTTGGCCACAGGACTCTGGGGAGCATGCCCGGGGCAGGAGGCCCAGCTGCCGTGGGCAATGCTGCCTTCTCCTCAGGCCCCCTGACACTGAAGCTGGGATTAAGGTGGTTTGTAAAACGTTGTCCAGTGCTGGGGCTGCAATGTTCTGGTGCCCTGACAGCAGCCACAGGACAGGAATCAGAGGACCTCCGCTCTGATGTGTCTCTTGCTGACCTGGCTGCTCTGCGTGTGGTTTACTGGCCTGGGTGCCACCACTGGAATGGTCCTCGCTATTCCCAATGTTTGCAGTCAATCCTTTCTCAGGGTGTGCACTGGGCACAACCAATGGAGTCTTGGCAGTAAAACTGTTGCGTTCATATTGTTTTATCCCAGGATTTCTGGAGACTTTGCTGGTCGAAGCCATTCACTTATGGAACAAGTAGCATTTGAGTTGTCTTTTCTATGAAGACCTTCAGCAGCAAGACTCTTGCCACCTTGTCTGACTCTCCATTTCCTATGTTCCTGCTGCTCCTTCAGGAGGAGAACTTGCAAGCAGCAGCAGCCGATCTACAGGCAAACTCACAGGCCTCATCTTCGTCCTTGGAGTATGTCATCTGCACACTGTTTGCTGCCCTATCAGATTTCAGCAGAAGTAGCTTGGGGCTTTTACAAACCTCTTCCATCTTCTGTGATGCTGACTCAAGCTCTGGGTCAAAAAGCAAATGCACTTGGTTGTCTGAAAAAGAAAGTAGCTCATGATTAACACTAGAATCCATAGACAGACACTGGATAACAAAATAATTTTATAAAAAATCCCCAGCATGGTATTCTCAGTTGTCTATGCATAAGACCTAGCTGTTCTTCAAAGACACAGTTGGAATTTAAAAGTTCATTTAAAATTTTATGTAAAAAAAAAAAAAACCAAAAAAAAACCCAAAAAAAACCAAAAAACAAACCACAAAGCATTTACAATTAGTTAAAAACAGAACAAAATACAAAAACTACTTGTCTAGTAATTTGTTTTAAAGTGCTTCCCATGAACAGGTATTTTCTAGGTCAAAAGATTCAACAGGAAGACACTGGTAAGGAGTTAACTCAGAAAAATCACACCACCTCAGGCCAACCAAATGTGGCGGGCCTGAATCCCAGATCTCAAGACATCCCACGTGAGATGTCTTTAGCTCCCTTCATTCCACCGTGAGGGTGCTCACCACAGCTCTCAGAGCTAACCAACTGTACTGCCCACTAGGTCAAACTAAGGATGGAAACCTGGGCTTTAGGTAGAACACTGTCATTCTCAGGTGGTCTCAAGAGCACTCACCCGAGTCCTCAGCTTTCCATAGCCTGTCTCTTCCAATTCTGCAAAGGTTCTGCCCTTGGCCCCCAGCTCCTTGATGCTAAGACACAGCAAACGATTGGCACCCTGATACTGTTTCTGACTCTGAGTAGCAGCTGGTCATGGCCCTAATGTGTGGCTTGAGTCTTCTGCTCTGTGACACATGCTGGACATGTATACAGGTGAGTACCAGCGTCACTTGTCAGTCATCAGCTCATCTGACCTCTGTAACCTTTTATTAAAAAATGAATTATGTGTGTCTGTGTGCACATGTACACAAAAGCATAGATGCTCTCAGAGACAAGGTGTTGGATCCCTCTGGAGCTTGAGCTGAGTTCCAGGCAGCTACGAGCAGCTGGGTGGGTAATGGCAACCAAATGCAGGTCAACTCAGCAAGCACTCTTACCTGCTGAGCCGTCTCTCCAGCCCCGATGACCTTCCTTCCTGAGTCCTTCCCACGGTCACAGAGGATCTAAGGACCTGACTTACTGCAGTTGGCCTGCGAGAACCAGAGTGCACGCACCCCTTCGTTCTGCAACAAGAGTCGCTAGCGTAACAGAAAACAGCGTAGCCTCTAGGTCAGCTGCCTGCTCACTCTTGGTCTTGGTCTGCACTGGAAAGGTCACTGTACAGTCCCTACCTGCCTTCACCTGTCACATAAGAATACTTGTGTCTAAGTTGTCATGTCGTCTAAACAGTCAAGAAAAGAACCTAGAACTATCTTGTATATAATAATATACTAAAAAAAATCCCTTCAAATTATTTATGTTTATTAATATTACTAATTGGGAACCTAATTTCATGGGGTAGTGAAAAGCAAAAACATAGGTTAGATTTATACATTAAAATAAAATTAAAATCCTACTGAATAATTCATTAAACATACGACTTTTGTATCATTTTTCTCTCAGACTGTTAGCTATGAGTTCCTGAATAACCATTCAGAGATTTAATATTAATTACAAACTGTTTGGCCTATTGCTCAGGCTTATTACAACCAGCTCTTATAACTTAAATTAACCATTTCTATCATCTCTATTTTGCTACGTGGCTGTGGCATTATGGGTCTGCTGGCATCTTGCTCCTTGGCAGCTGGATGGTGACTGTTCCGACTCCACCCTTCTTCTCCCTGTCTCTCTGCTTGATTTCCTGCCTGGCTCTTACCCTGCCTTGCCATAGGCTAAAGCAGCTTCACTTATTAACTAATGGGAGCAACACATATTCACAGAGTACAAATGACATTCCACATCACTCTACTCCAAGATATCTTCCCACCAAGGTGAGGAAGACCCTAAGTTGTTTCTCTCAGCACTATGCACAGCTAATGTATGGCATCAAACAGATAAGTCAGGTAGGTTCCTTCCTTTCTCAGGCTGTGCTCCCTGATATTTTGATTACACATCAAATCTGACCTTTCTGCCAAGATAGATTACAGAATTACAGTAAAAAATGCAAGTATTTTCATGAGCATGACAGCTGCCAGTCAACAAAATCAGAGGAATATTGCTGATGGAGACGTCAGATCAAGCAAATGAAATGGATGTACACCTATGTGCCAGCGCAAAGGTAGTCACAAAGAAAAGCACATAAAAATGTTTGTAGTCTAAACTTTTCTATTTTAGAACTCTTTTTTTTGGGGGGGGGGTTGAGATAGGGTTTTCTCTGTGTAGTTTTGGTGCCTGTCCTGAATCACATCTGTAGCCAGGCTGGCCTTGAACTCACAGAGATCTGCCTGGCTCTGCTCCTGAGTGCTGGGATTAAAGGCGTGCGCACCATGCTTGGCTAGAACTTTTTTTAAAAATTAAAAAAGAACTTTTTTTTAAAGATTTTATTTTATACATATGAGTGTTTACTGCTGTACATATGTGCACCCCATGAGTGCCTGGGCAGTGAAAGCCAGAAGAGGGCACAGATCCTCTGAAACCTGAGTTACAGAGGGTTGTAAGCCACCATGTAGATGCTGGGAATCAAACCTGGGTCCTCTTAGCAAGTGCTAACCACTGAGTCATCTTCCAGCCCACTATGGTTTAATGCTATTAGCAGTTAAATTTAGCAATACTTTGAATCACATTACAAAACATGCTATCCATTAGCACACTGCTTAAGACTTATCTGCCTTGACTTTAACTGACATGAAAACAAAAGTCAAAACCAAACAAAATTTTAGCAGGAGCACAAACCCACTTAGCATCCCTAAGGAATCTTTTATAAATGTGAGGGACAGGGCTGGAGAGATGGCTCGGCTGTTAACACACTGGACCAGTATACACTTTCCGAGAGAGAACCCATGTTAATGTTGGGGGTGGCTGGCAGCTTGCCAGGATCCCAGCCTCAGAAGGTAGAGGTCAGAGCAAGCTGGCTTCCAGGACTAGCCCTATCAGCAAGCCCTGGTTTGATTAGGAGACACTGCTTTAATAAATCAGGTTGAAGCGTGACCAAAGAAGATTCCCGACACAACCCTGGCATCCATATGCATGTCCCCACATACATGAAAAGCATGGATGCACACACAAATGGAAAAACAGAAGAGCAAGGTACATTAAAAGGCAACTTTCTCAGTGGCTGCACAGAGAAAGTTGTGAAGCGACAAAATGTGGAGGTCTGGACCTCCCTTCCTTGGCTTGTGTTTGTCTGCAGTACTAGGGCTGACCTGGTGCACTCACCTTGGCTTTTAATAATGTTTCTTTGTAAAGTCTTAATTTCGTACCATATGGCTACTCACCAATGAGAGAAGCATCACATTTTCCCAATGCATTTTGTTTGCGTTCTGATTCTTCAAATGATATAGCTAATTCAAAAGTTTTGCTCTCACAATCTGCAGTATGGAAATCCTGCTAATGGAAGAGAATATTCACACTTGTAGAAGCAAAGCACATTTCAAAACCATACAGTTCCAATGCAATTCTTTACAGTCAAAACTTTGGCTTAACAGGAAAAGGTGCTGTTCACCCAAGCCTGATAACCCGAGTGTGAGCCCCAGAGCCCATGGAAAAGACTGGATGTAGTGAGTGGCACGTGTCTGCAATCCTAGTGTGTCTACAGTGAGGTAAGAGGCAGAGATCCAGGAACTGCTCAGAAGCTTGCGAGCCGGCTAATTTAGAGCATACAGCACAGTAGCAGAAACCAGACCCTGACTCTACATGGTGGAAGGTGAAAACTGACTCCCCAAAGTTGTCCTCAGACTTCCACCTGTGCTATGGCATGTGCAAGCCTGTCTTCTCATTTGTGTGCATGCTTGTACACATGCGCGCGTGCGTGCCCGCACACACACACACACACACACACACACACACACACACACACACACACTTAAAAAGAAACCACTTACTTCCTTTGAAGAAAAGAATAGTGGTTTCATAGAATGATCTGAGTCTCTCTCATCTGGCGATAACAGAGGTCTTGGAAGATACCTTGATCAACCTGAGGCGCAACAGCACCTGCACTCGATATAACATCTTGGGGCTGAGGGACCATCAAAGATCTTCTGCGAGTAAGTAATGAGGAACTCCACTAATCGTGCCTGGTTAGAATACTCAGCAAGTGACGAGATGGTGACAGGGCAGTTGTGGCCTTGGCCTAATGAGACTTGGTCCAAATATCACCCCCAAGTTCTTAGAATTCATCTTGTTTTCTTCGGCATGATCTACCACCCTGCAAAGCAGAACACACAAAACTTTATGAGATATGCCTATTAAAGTTTTTCAATGTAGTTTACTATGGGTTGGAAAGAGTAGATAGAAACCTTTCTCTAGGCTGGCACACAGGAGGCACCTGAGGACCACATGGATTGCTCAACACACAGGCTACAAAAGCCTAGAAAACGGTCAAGGGTCAAGTGTGAGAGAGATCTACGAAAAATACATATTTACTTGATTAAAATATTGATCATGTGCCAAATTTGGTTTAATAGTATTTTTGTATTAGGATAAAAAGCAAGGAGAAGGAATTACTGATATTTTCTCAGCAGATACAAAAAAAGGATCCTTAAAAATTACTTCTGTGTATGCTTCCAGGTCTATATGCTGGAAGCAGACTATTACTGTCAATTTCTTATAACCAAGGCTATTTCTCAAGCCTAGATGACTCCTCCGAGGCCTCCGTACTAGATGGTCACTCTCACATTCCCAGCTTACTTCCAGCTCTCATCACCCTTTGTTGCTATGACGACTCACAGAGAACTAGAACTTGTGTAAAACTTCCACTTCAGTCCATTCTCAAGATCTCTGCCAGAAAGATTAACAGGCAAATCTGAGCATGTAAATTCCTGGCTCAAAAATCTTTAGTGGGTACAGAAGCAAGATGGCAAACAACCGTTAGGTATGCAAGATCTTCTTAGTTCCCACTGTGCGTTCTGTAGTGCAGCCTAATCACATCACTTATTTCCTAAATGTAAACTGCTCCCACCTAGCTGTGTCTGTTATCCTCCGCCTGGAATGCTCTTCTGAGCATTCTTGGACAACTAAGTCACTACTGAGTTCTTTAAGCCTTACTTGAGGCTGCTTCCTCTGACTTACCCATCTTCCTTTGCATGCTGCACACACTTACTGAACAAATGATGCTGTGCTGTGTGTGTGTGCAGGTCTGTGAGCCCACGGATGACAGAAACTCTGTTTCCATCCTGTTTCTCCAACCAGAGCCAGGCACACAGCAGACATATGAGGATGATGTTGGCTGCCTGAATATACACTCACTCCCTTTCCTCTAACATGTTAGAAAATGAAATTCATTTTAAAAATACATGAATGTACTTAACACTACTATAGTATTAAAAATGGTAAAAGTTTTGCTACATTTTATTCAACAAAAAACTACTCACTAAAGAAGGTTATGTCTATTTATGTACAACTCTTACGCCTCAGATGTACTATGAGGTAATGAAGACTATTAAATTCGATGCCGGCAACTGCCTCAGTAGGTCTTTGCTCCTCAGAAGGATTCGGTTGATTTCTATGCACACATGTGGGTGTTTTCTGTCTTCAGGCTCTCCTTTTTGCTTCTTGTTCTTCATTTACATGTTGTATCTCTTTTGCCAGGTCTATAAACTCCTTGTATAATCTGAATAAAATAAATGGTTCTGGAAGCTAAAGAAATAAAATTACATTATGAATATTGTTCTGTCTTTCTTTTTCCTGCTATAACGTTAACTATCATTCACAGCTAATCAATGATTCACCATGCTCTTTAGGTTAACAAGATTTAAAGTAGGCCTTTAGCTGTGTATGTCTGGGCTGGAAAGATGGCTCAGTGGTTAGAGAACTGGCTTCTTTTCTAGAGGGATGTGAGTTCCATTCCCAGCTCCCACACAGCTGGTCACAACTGTCTGTAACACCAGTTCCAGAGGATCTGATGGGCTTCTGCTTCCTTGGGCACCAAGCATGCATGTGGTACAGACATACATGCTGGCAAAACATCCATATAAAAATAGTTTAAATGTATATGCTTACTACAGATATATCTATTAGGTTATCTGAAATCACTGTCATAAGTTAAATAATTAAGACGTTAACTAACAGACAATAAAATTCTAAAACTAAAAGTTCTACAAGGGATTTTAAAATGCTGATCTACATCTATATCCATATTCATTACCATCCCAATGTTACTACTGATTTAATAAAACAAATCCACTATAATACACAGATGTAGTCATATGTATCAGAAGGAACAGTCCACCAGAGTTTATAGTGATCAAAGAGTGACCCTAGAGATAGAGAAGTTTATAGCAATGGGAAAAGATGAGTCTGAGGGAATCTTCTAGAAAGTACTACTGGACAGCAAAAGCAGGAGAATGAGCACAGACAGAGGAGAGACCTGAGTCAGCACAGGTTGCCGAGCACCCAAAACAAAGTTTTACCTGAAAAGTACAGACATTTACTATCTACACTTTCATCAAGAAAATAGAATAAAAACATTTACAGATGAAAAAGGTCCATCTTGTCCAAGGACAGACATGAGCAAAGCGGGGAAAAGGCAGAAACAAAAATATGGGGTATTTTTTTCACACAAAGAAATCCCAAGTCAGAGGCTGTATAAATGACCAAAAGACTCCAAGACTGACATGGTAAGGATTACCAGCACTGCTCTCTACCACCATCTCTTCAACCTCATCCAGGAACAGAATGCCAGACGGGCTTAGCCAAGTCGTTTTTGTACCTGGTTCACAACACTGTGCCAAACTCCTATAACCTCTCCATAAGCTTCTGCCTGAGGCCACTCACTTTACCCCATAGATAAATTCTTTTTGTAGCTGGCTTCCACAAATCCTGAGATCCGATATTGAGCACAGAAAAAAGACAATACAGGACGGCCTATTTCCTGACCACAGTCCTGTTAGTGTTCTAGTTCCCAGCTACAGGATGGCTCTGCTTCTTGCTCCAAATATGTACTTGAAGGTTTTCCCACTGACCATCTAAAATAGCTGTTTTGAAATATCAGAGAAGACAAAACTAAACGATGATCCTTACAAAACACTGTTCTGCTCACTGAATATTCATGGAACAGTTCAATACTGGCCTTCCCTTACAAAGCTAAACTTTCAAAGAAAGTCAAGTTTCTAAAAGTCAATATAAACATTTCATGTTATTACTTCTTTATGTCTAGGAAAATGTTTATTCCTTAAATTGTTAGGAAAGGGCTTCCACCGAGTCAGGAGGCTGTAACTGGAAAAGACACATGCAGGTCTTTTGTAAGGTCGAGTAATATTCTATGTTCTTACACTGAGATGAGAAGTCAATGTTTTTATTATTATTACTTCTAATTGTATATCTGACTTATTTACACTATGAACTATACATTAATATTTAGAAGACATCAGTATGGTCTATGTCAATGAAAATACAGTGTACAAGGTTATAAACTGTAAAACAAAACACAAAATCACATTTTTCAATATGATGATAGGTTATACCAACTTTACCTGTCGTAGGTATAATTTCAGGACATCGCAGATGTCATGTGAACTGAATTCTGAAATGTCTACTAAGTGCATTCCATTTTCCAAAGCTTGGCACAGTTTCTCAGTTTTTATTTTGTTTCCGCAAAACACGGTAAATTCCCTTGAATAGAGAAACAAATTCTGTTTTAGTTCAAATGGCTTGATGTATCTACTTCACTTTTTTTAGTATTGCAGGAAAAAAACCTAGCTGGGGCCAAATAACATTTTCCAAATAAGCTGGAACAAAACCAGCTATGACAAACTGATAGCATAGTTCTCTTTTCCTTAGAATAAATAACACGCATTTTTTGTTTTTTTTTAAAATTTAAGAGGTACCTGGAGACACAAGGCTCTATTTTCAATTCTGAGGCACATATTTTTAGTACAAAAGGGATGCCATCTGGTTCTTTTTTTGCAACTTGTATAAATTCTGCTCCAAATATGTGCATTTTCCCCTGAAGTTTCTGATGACCACAAATAATGACTAAGTTCTCCAAACACTTCCGATGACAAACGAGGAGACACTACAAGAGAATGACGGTTTAAACTCGTTAGATCGCCTAAAACTACTCACAGGTGAGCAGATGATAGGAGACTGGTAATGTAACTGAAACAAGTATAAAGTGAATTATTTGTAATGTCTGAAACAGAACCAACAACAGGACAAAAACACAAAACAACAAAAGATACACTGCAGTACAACTTATTAAGAACATATTTGTAGGGCTGGAAGAGACAAGGGCTGACCTTCAGCTCAGTGCACCCACAGAATGTCTCACAACCATCTGTAACTCCAGCCCCAGGGCATCTGATGCCCTTCTCTGGCCTCCAAAGTCACAGTACACATTTAGTGCACAGACATGCATGCAGGAATCCATCAACACACATAAAATAAAAAATAAAGTAAAAAATGTATTTGTAAAAGAACCTAATAAATAAAATCCTAACAAAAATGAAATGTACACAGTGAAAAAAAACCAACACTATTTAATGACACATATGTATGAAGATGCCACAACAAAACCTAACATTTTACATTCTAATCAAAAACAGTGGTAAATACAGAGGAATCAACCAACTAAACAAGTGAGAGGCCAATGCAATTACAGACAGATCTCACCTCTTCACATTCAACGCCTGGGAAACATTACGATGCCTTCACAATCCCTACATTTTGTGGGGATCTCAACTTGCGAAACTTGTGAGTGAGAGCTGCTTTTGACATCAGTGTTTCTTAAATGCACCAAGGGAATTGGGTCCTTGAAACAGAAATAGTACATGAGAATGAAAAGGTGACAAAAAATTTATGTGTTCTGAGTATAATCCTAAGACTTTCAATCATCTACACGTTACAAAAATATTACAACTATTGTCTGGGGTTTCTAACATTAAAAACATCCAACTTATAGATAAAACCACATACTTCTATCAAATGATTTAGCTGTACAGCCACCACCAAACCAGTAAGTTAATTCTAAGATACCATGACACGATGTTCTCAGAATGAGCAAGTTTATGCTTTTATTAATATGTCCTGTACAGAACAGGGAATATGTTTATGGGTGGCATTATACTCCTAAGAAAACTCAATTACTACTTCAAAAGAGCTAGTTACATGAAGCTAGCATGCCAGCAATATGTGCATTAAAGATAGAACTAGTGTTATAAAATTACAGATTAATACTAGCTAGTAATATATTTAAGCCACAGGGAAGTCAGATATCCTATTAATTTGGAAATTCTGCCAAAAGAGATAGGCCATGAATGTACCAAATATACAAAAGCTAATCATATGCTTTCAATTCAAGTCATTAAGTAACTAACTTTTATATCTTCAGCACCCACAACTGTCCTTGTCCTTGAGAAGTACATTTATCTGCTTTTCCAACTTGGCTCTTGCAGTTTCTTCATTATTGGAATTATTGTTCTGCTGTACTCAAAGCTAGAAGCCAGGGCTTTGTGCACAGTTAGAACGAGTTTTACTACTGAAATTTTTGCCCATAGCCTCTGCACTATTAAGAATGAGTTACTCCAGAATTTTTCATGCACCGCCACACTTTTAACGGAAAGTTGCTGTACTGAACTTACAAAAGAACACCATGTACAACCCGCTGTTCTACACACTGGCAGTATGTCTTAGTATCCAGGAGTTTTACTCCTTCTTCTTGTGGACGTTATTTCAATCAATCTATTCAATTCAGTATCAGTTCATCTTATATACATAAACATGCAGACATATCTAAGATATGTATAACAAGTAATGATCTAGTATTATGCATTGCCACTATTTCAACTGGGTTAGCGGGTCCTAAAAAGAAGATGAATATGATACCAGCTTCTGAAGGGGACGGTGGCTCCCGTTCAATCCAGATCATCAGCAGAAGACATGGTGCCACTGGACGGAGTTCGTGGAAGTTTCCGATGAAAGTCTCCTAAAAGGAAATTGTGATACCGTTCTCTGACTAGTCAGTCAAGAACAGCAGAAATAAGCAGTGATAAAATTCTTGGAATTACACCAATTTGAATTATTTTATTAGCTTTGATTGAAATTTTTCTTTTACTCTCAAAATCTACGTAACAGGGGATTCAGATATTCATTCCTGGGAACAAAAAGAATATAATTAAATCTGATTTAAAAAAAAAAGAAAAGAAAAAAGGGGCAAGTGGTGGCGGCGCAACGCCTTTAATCCCAGCACTCAGGAGCAGAGGCAGGTGGATCTCTCTGAGTTTGAAGCCAGCCTGTCTACAGAGCAAGTTTCAGGACAGGCTCCAAAACTACAGAGAGAAACCCTGCCTGAAAACAAAACAAACAAACAAAACAAGATTACCTATTCTTATGAACCCTTACTATCCAGTTCTGACAGTCAGCACTTGAGGTTACAGGCTTTACAAAGACAGGCAGCATCTTCCACTCATATTTTAATGATCTTTCATTACTAAGTTATTAGAGATAGCTATTCACTTCAACATGGATGAAGGAAGTCAAGGCTTAGTGGGGGTGCGGGCTGTAATCCCAGCTACGTGGGAGACTGAAGAAGAAGAGCACAGGACTCAAAGCTTGCCTGGACTATAGAATAAATTCAAGGCCTGCCTAGGCAACTTAGTGAGCCTGTTTCAAAAAAAGTTAAAAAAACAGGCTCAGTGTATGGCTCATGCAAGAGGTCTGAAATCCAATCCCTAATACCAAATCAAGAGTAAGGAAATGAGTTTATTTTTATAGCACCAGAAGAGGTAAAGTCCATGAAATATGTTACCATAAACATTTAAAACAGCTAGAGAATGTTTTATTCTGGTGAGATAGAAAGTGATATATCTATATCTATATATATGTACGTTACTTAATATTTGTATATAAGTGAGGCTTCTCATGTACTACTAATGTTCTGCCTGCTGGGCTAGATGATGATTTCATATAAAGGTTTCACTGTTTTTCTTTAAATTACACATGTAGATGTATATTCTCTTATTTCAGAGATAGATCATCCTAAAAATATGCTCGTTAAAAATATCCCAAATGCCCGGGCAATGGTGGCCTTTAATCCCAGCACTCGGAGGCAGAGCCAGGCGGATCTCTGTGAGTTCGAGCCAGCCTGGCTACCAAGTGAGTTCCAGGAAAGGTGCAAAGCTACGCAGAGAAACCCTGTCTTGAAAAACCAAAAAAAAGAAAAAAAAAAAATATCCAAATGAAGCCAGGTGGTGGTGGTGCACTTGGAAGGCAGAGGCAGGTGGATCTCTGTGAGTTCGAGGCCAACCTGGGCTACAGAGAGTTCCAGGAAAGGCGCAAAGCTACACAAAGAAACCCTGTTTGAAAAACAGAAAAACAAAAAACAAAAAAACAAAAACAAAACAAAACAAAACAAAAATCCCAAATGGCCTATTTAAGTCTTTCACTGAATTTTCAGTTAGACTAGATATATCTGTACCTGGACTTATAGATTCGGAATCCAGAGATCTAGATTCACTGCTTCCTCCAGTACTCTCAGAGTCACTAAACATTCCGAACTTCCATGATCTTATCAAAAGAAGGACCTTTAAAAAAAGAAGAGTTAAAAACTCTGTAGATTTCATAAGGTGAAATACTGACATTTATGTTATATACAAGGAAATGATTCAAACTTTAACAATGGCTAATTACGGACTTTTGAGACTGCACACTGGTTAGAGCTATAAATGATCTAACAGTAGACTAGTTGCAGGGCTCAAATTCATTTGTAAGCACATGAGTGCCGCTGTTCATAAAGAAGTGTTTGCTCCGGTGTGAAACGCACCTGTCATGTCTGCACTGTTAGAGCACCTGTCCTCTTCGAGTTTACTGCAACTGTCAGGGAGGCGGCAACGTCCTCTAAAGAGTCAGCAGGTCCATATCCAGATGTCTGGGACTACTGGCTATCTTTTTATTTACATTCCTGTAGGGTGAAAGTAAATAAAGCTCATCACTAATGGTCTATTAAGAAAACTTGTTAATAAATACAGAATAAGTAAGCTTACTAAATATTAATAACTTTATTATACAGATTCTTTTAAAGATGTAAATAAAGCTTTTAATGTGCACTTATAACACTTGAAATATGCAAGAAGTGTAACAAAAGAATAGTCAATGTTATGATTAAATTTTTCTAATATAGCATTAGTGGAAAATATAGGTTAAGTTTTTGGGATACTCAAAATATGTAGGTCACTATTTGCTATTCCTGAAGGATTTTTAAGACTCAAAGTGAAGTCTGTCTGTGTGAAAATGGAAAGCTTTGTTCTCAAGTATTTTGCATCTATTCCTTAAATGTACTAAGAAACCACAAAATAATATGAAAATATTGAAAAAAATTAAAGTTAATATTTCAGTGTAAGAAAAGACACTTTCTTATAAACTTAGTAACTCATCAAACGTTTTCTCTCTTGAAATAATTTCACCTATACATAAATTCTTACCCATCAATCTTTTCTTCTAATTCACTGAGCTTGTAGCCTTCACAAACTCACTGTACTCCTGACCTGGATCATAGAGTTTGGCACTATCACAGAGAGACTGCAAGCTGTTGGCAAGGGATGCAGCCTGCAGCTGCTGCATATGGAAGAGGTTAACTGTTACCTACAGTCAAAGACAAGACGGACAGAACTCATGAGATACAAAATGCTATGTAAACGCATTTATGTAAGCCAGCACACCAATAAGAAGATCATGCATCTGACACACTCAACATAGACTGAGTATCGATATCAGCACGCTATGTTGACTGTGGCATGCAAACTTAGAATGGAAATCAAACAGCAGCTTAATCTACCAGCTAAGCATGATCAATTCCAGCAAGATGGGTTTAAAATTACAACCCATATCCTTGCTGGTTAATGGCTTTAGGACATGATGTGTCTCAGGATCTCTATCTAGCTCTACCCACTACTGTCTAAACTCCTAAATGAAAAAAACACACGGATAAGGGAATCTTCTAATTATAAGTAGCATTATTTGACTATTTTCACTTTTTCCTTTTTTAAAAGTTCTTTTCTTTGAGATGAGGTCTTGTTATGTTGCCCATGCTGGCCTGAAATGTGAGATATTTTCGTCTCAGACTCCTAATTAGTCTACTACATTTAGACAACTGTCATTCCTATTATAGAAATGACTACAATAGTGGTTATAAAACTCACATAATAAGCCAGAGTTCATAAAATATCTGAGTTTTATATTAACTAATTTCAAACACACACTATACTTCAGTATATTATGGCAAACTGATGGGCTATTCATCCCCATCTACCTACATATGATCCTAAGGGTGGTTCCTAAAATATTTTGTGGTACTGAAAAGTGTTATAAACACTATATAAGAATGTCAACTGTGGGGCGTTTACCCACCACCCCCACAGCTTCCCAGAGTTTTCTTGAGTGCAATCAGCAGGAAATATTAGATAGAAGGATTTATAGTGGAGAATCTTGTGGAGATAAACAGATAGAAAATAAAGGATAGCCTCGAGAGGGCCTGGAACCTATTCCAACGGGCCCCGACTGTCTCTGGTCCAGGGTTTTTATAGAGACGCCAAGGGGTGGAGCAAAAGACCTCCTCCCCCAGCACAGCCAAGAGCAGACCATCTCAGACACCTGCACTCAGGCCCGTGGTCCTGATCATCCTCTATTCGGACCTGCTGGGTAAAGCCACGAGGAACCCCAGAACGGGCTCCCACAGTCAACTTGTGCTGGTCAGATGGCTCAGCTGGTAAAGGCACTTGCCCACACAAGCCTGATGACCTGAGTTCAAGTCCGGGAACATGTAAAGGTGGAGAAGGGAATCCAGCTTCAGGAAGTTGTTCTCTGACTGCCACTCACATTCTACGGCACGCACATCTGTCATCACAC
Organism: Peromyscus leucopus; assembly: GCF_004664715.2. Classification (NCBI taxonomy): domain Eukaryota; kingdom Metazoa; phylum Chordata; class Mammalia; order Rodentia; family Cricetidae; genus Peromyscus; species Peromyscus leucopus. The sequence goes on along the minus strand of NW_023505424.1, from coordinate 311,371 downwards.
ATACACACAACCCCCACATATACCAATAACAAATTAAAAAGCAGTGACTACTAGCCCATGGAGTACTACCACGTATGTGTTTGTGGAGGGTATTTTCAACACAGTAGGTCAGGGAAGGCTGAAGACTGACACCTGAAATATGACGACGTGACAAAGAGCCAGGACATAGCTCCAGGGAGAAGGTCAATTCCAACAAAAGGTGTAGAAAGGAGCGGGACGGAGCTTGTGCTCCAGAAGCAGACAAAAGGTCAATGGGCTAAAGCACACAAGGAAGCAACTGCTGTTGGACACAGGGCAAGAAAGGGGCAGTCAACTCAACCATGGAGTCTGAAGGACTGCAGGGAAAGGGAACAGGAAGCCAGCTAAAGACTTTAGCAAAGCATGATCTCATTTATTCCCTAAAGTGCCACTCTAGATTCTGTGTGCGATATACTTAAGGAAACAATATGGAAAAAATGCCAAATTTTGATTAATATTATTTCAAAAAGACTATCATGTTTTCTCTTCAGCACTCAGGGTTTATCAGATGATAGGCAGAAGACACCACCACAGTCCTTTCCAAGGTGGATAACACATTTCTCTAAGGATAAGCCAGTGAACATACGTAGTATTTGAAATATATTACCCAAAAGAACAGTTCATGTCTTAACCCTTCAATTAACAAAGGAAATTCAACCTTTATTTGGTACAGTTTAAAATCTGATGACTGGCTATATTAAGGCAGCCTAATGCTAATTGTGAGTTGAACTTGCTTGATCCCAAGGGTAACTTAGATGGGTGACAGACACTGGTTAAGTTACTTATAATTTCTCTGTCCCCAAAACTTGCATCTGAGAGACTTTGTTCAAATGCAGATTCTCATGTAGAAGTCTGGTTCAAAACTCAAACCTCTACATTACTTACAGGCTATCAGAACAATGTCATGGTGACTGGTCCGAAGACCATCACCCCCACTGGAAAGAAAGACTTTCTCAACTTCTGTTTCTGCATCAGTAAAATGAGCTAAAAATATGTGTACCTAGTAGGACCCCTGAGAACTAGGTACATTCATGTAGATAGACATCTTAATACACAGTTATGTACTCAATCTTAGCTATTATCAGCTATGATTTGAGTAAAGGGAGTTTTATAAATATTTTAAGTTATTTTATAAACCTGAAAGCTAATAACAATCAAAATTTGATAAGCAAATGATTTACAACTTTTAAGAGCTCAAAACATTTTAAAAGTTCCTCATTGAGATGGAATCTTTTCTCCAACTGAATCCACTGAAAAATCCTGTCAGAATCCATATATTAATATCATCTATCTAAAGATATGGAAATATATAACAATTTTAGATACATTTTTTGCTTTTCCCACTCCCATATGCTTTCTAGCCTAGGCTGATTGCCTCAAGTGTAGCATCAGGTATGGATACAGAGAGCTTCAAGAGAGGGCCTCTGTGGACCAAAACAGCCAGGGGGTAGAAATGTGCCTCAAAAGGGGAAGAGAGGCCCTGGTTTCTGTGTTCCATCTTCTGCCCCATTCCTCATACAAGCCCAAATCTTTGGGCACAAACCTGTAGTAGCAGTGATGGCAGTTACAGGAACTAAGTAGATCTAAAACCCTGAAGGAATCCTCCTTTATGATCAGCTAACTGATCTAAGAATAGTCGGTAGATTGTTGAAACTCCTGTAGCTTTCATTTTTCTCTTTATCCCTGCATCCCCCGCCCACCTCCTGCACTTAATAATGAAGACTTGCTCTCTCTGACTTTCTGGAGAGCAGAAGAGTAAATAGCATTACACTTGAGCTTCCCAGTCAGACTAAGGTGACAGGCCAAGCCGGGAAGGTGAACCTACCTAGTTCAAACGGTCATGTACACTTTAAAACAGTAGTAGGACCCAGAGTCATACAAAGTAACATCAAAAATACCTAGGATAGCATTCAAACTGTGTTGTGGAATGCTGTCCTCAGGCATGGCCTTCTTGAACTCAGCAGCTGTGATTCTCCGCCCCTCCCTTCCAAAGGATACAGAGGCAGTTAACAGTTGCTGGGGGTGAGGTGGGGGTGGCACTCCCCAGGCTCTTCCCTAGAGGGTACAGAAGCAGTTAACAGCTGCTGGGGAAAGACTACTCCTTTGTAGGTTAGCTCCTATGGTTGCCCACGTTCTGTAAGTAAGTAACCCCAGTTAAACTGACTGGTTCACTAAACTAGACTCCAACCAAACTTCCTTTGGCAGTTACTGGTACTTTATCAGGGTGAACAGACATTTGCTGCTGCTGTCTTCCCAGGAAAAGTTAATGTACAAAATTACTTGTACATTTCCTAATATTGAAATATCAGGACATCCTAACCACACAAGAAGACAGCTATCAACCTGAGGTAACTCAGACACCAGGATGAAGCCTCTAGGGCAGTTGTTATAATGGGCTGTAGAAGGAAGGAAGAGCTGGACAGTTGGGGAAGTGCTTGTCTTGAGTTTAAGCCCCAGAACTCACAAGAGTTTAAAAACACAAGAAAAGAAAACAACAACAAAGAACAAGTATGATGGCCTGTGCTTATACCCCAGCACTGGAAAGGAGGAAGGCACAGATCTCAGGGTTTGACGGCTCCCACCCAGCCTACTCAGAGACCCTGTCTCCAAAGAAAAAAGTGAATGGTTCCTGAGGAATCATACCTGCTGGCCTCCTATCCATGTATACCCATGTGTACAAGACACACACTCATATACATAAAAGGGCAAATTAGTTTTAAACATAGAAAGACACAAATCTCTACAGAGGAACTGAAGACAAACAAAAAAGGCAGTTTCAGTATTGAAAAATATAATTTCCAAAACAAAAAGTTCCTGAAGGACTATATTGGAGAGGAAAATAACAAAGGAGAGGTAGTAAACATGAAGGCAAATCAAAAGGACAATATAACACTCCTCAGCTTATAGTGGATTATATGTCAATACACTCATCCTAAGTGGAAAATGTAATATTCTGATGAATTTGAAAGAGAGCAAGGAGGGTATATGGGATGGCTGGAGGGAGGAAAGGGAAGGAAGAAATAATATAGTATCTCAATTAAAATAATAGAAAAGCAAACAAATCCCCCCCCCCAGAATAAATCCAGTTTGGTGAGTTTTTTTTTTTAAATGTATATGCATTTAAATAAAAACATTACTACAACTCATACTGAGTAAGGGGTTTCCATGTGCTAAGTTTTCTGTACTCCACCTGAAGTACTAAAATACTGTTCTTAGGACCTGAGTAAAAAATAATACAAAGCTATGCATACTGGCATGCCTCTGTAATCCCAGGACTCGGCAGTAAAGGTGAGGGTTGCAAGTCTGAGACAGCGAGACTCTGTCTTCAAAATAAAAGTTTAAGTATATACTTGTTCCTCAGTTAGTATCCATGAGGATTGGGTATCTATCCAGGGGACCCATCAGGTACCCAAATCATGGAGAGTTAATCTTCTTATTATAGTTAGCTTATGCTGCTTATTCTCCCATAAGATTTATCTCTAGATTACATATAATAACTACTAATGCTACACAAATGCAAAGTGAACACAGCCGTTACACTGCATCATTTAAGGAATGGCAAAGAGAAGAGGTCTGTATATATTCAATAAAGATAAAAATTTTTTTCTATTTGTTGTTGATTCCAAAGATTTAGAATTCACATTTATGGAGGAAAACTGGAAACAGCAAATACACAGCATGTATAAATCTGCATTTCAATTCCTAGTTCAATAACTACAAAATTTAAAGAAAGAATTAACCCCAAAATATGAATTAAGTAAATAAATTAGAATGTTGATAAACAGTTCAGATAAAACAATCCCAACAGACAAAAATAGATGAAAGGATAGGAGTTATAAATAGGAAATAATATGGTAGGTCTATATCTGACCATGTGTTTACATTAAACATGAATGAATGATCTAACCACTTAAAAGACTGTCAAGAGATGTTGAAAATCAAGACTAAAGTAAATGCTATTTGTAGGCTATATAAGAAGCTCATTTTAAATATGTTTAACAATTGTAGGAAAGGGCTGGAGAGATGGTGCAGCAGTTGAGAGCACTTGCTGTCTTGCAGAGACCCGGTTCAGTCTTCAGCACCAACATGGCGGCTTACAATCATATGTAATGTCCACTCCAGGGATCCATGCCCACTTTTTTACTTTTTGGACACTACACACAAGACTACACATACATACATACATACACACACACACACATACAAGTAAAACATTCACACACATTAAAAAAAACCATCACTCTTAAAAAATTAAGGGAAAATATATCATGTTCAAAATAATTAAAAGTAAACAGAAATAGCTGTATCATGTTAATACTAAATAAAGTAGAGTAAAAAGCAAGGAATTCACCAGGATAAAGACATTGTGTTGGAGCCAGGCATGGTGGCACAAGCTTTTAATCCAGCACTCGGGAGGCAGAGGCAGGCCATATAAACAATCAAGCTGAGCAAGCCTGGGGAAGCAAGCCAGAATGCGCTTTTCCTCTGTGGTCTCTGCTTCAGTTCCTGCCTGCAGGTTCTTGCCCTGGCTTCCTTGATGCTGGCCTACAACCTCTAAGCCAAATAACCCTTTCCTCCCAAGTTTATTCAGGTACTGGTTTATCTGAGCAACAGAAAAGCAAACTAGGAAAAGGTATTTCAAAGAAGATCTGCTATGATGGTGAAACATTTGTTAATGTAGAAGAAACTGCAGCAGATTTCAAAACATACAAAGCAAAAGCTGACGGAATAGACACACAGTATGTTGAGGACCTCTAAATGCCCTCAGTAGATAGACACAGTTAAATACAACTAATCAAGAATACAGAAGAAATAAATTAAACACAGACTAAAGAACTGATACACACAACAACATCAGCCAACAGTAAAAGAATACACATATTTTTCAAAGTACATTCACAGAATATTCATCATTGATCTTTCAAAGCATCTTTTAATTTCCTCTTTATTTTTTCAAAGTTATCAACTTCTTTCTGCTTTTTTTTTTTTTAAAAAACAAAAACAAAAACAAAAACTTGATACTGGATCAATTTTAAAAAAATGTAACAAATTAAAGAAGCCTAATATCATATAACTAGTTTCTCCTTCACGATAGAATTAAAACTAGAAGTTATTATCAGGAAAAAAAAAAAAAAGCAGCTGGAAAATAGAAAAGCAAACAAAAAGCTTTTTCGTTATCCATCATTCAAAGAGCAAATCTCTAGAAACTTAAAAATGTTTTGAACTAAGTAAAAAATGAAAACCTATTTCAAAATTTGTGGCTGTAGGTAAATAACCTTTAGGAGGCAATCTGAAGCATTAAAAGAATATACTAGAGATGGAGGCAGGTCTCAATGAAGAGAAATCATAAAAGTTAAAAAAAAGACAATAGCAAGTAAAAACTAATAAAACTGGAAAAAATCAACTAAAAACTTTTTCAGGAAAAGATCAATGAATGTGTATAATGAAGTGTTGGCTGTTTTGAATCCTGGGACCTATGCAGGATGCTTGGCTCGGTCTGGGAGGGGGACGGACCTGGCTGGACTGAGTCTACCAGGTCGATCCCGGTCCTCGGGGAGACCTTGATCTGAGGAGGTGGAATGGGAGGTGGGGTGGGGGAGGGGGAGGGGGGCGAGAGTGGGAGAACAGGGGAATCTGTGGCTATTATGTTGAACTAAATGATGTTGTAAATAAATTTACTAAAAAAAAAAAAAAAGACAAAACATGAAAAAAAAACTTTTTCAGGAAAAGATCAATGAAGTGTATAAACTTCTTGCAAAATTGGGGGAATGTATGTGCAAATTATTAGAATGAAAGGGGGCCAGGCGGTGGTGGCGCCACGCCTTTAATCCAGCACTCGGGAGCAGAGGCAGGCGGATCTCTGTGAGTTCGAGCCAGCCTGGTCTCCAAAGCGAGTTCTAGGAAAGGCACAAAGCTACACAGAGAAACCCTGTCTCGAAAAACCAAAAAAAAAAAAAAAAAAAAAAAGAATGAAAGGGAAACATCATCTACCCACTTAGACAGTTGAGGGATGAAAGAAAGCTACAGCAACTATATATACATATATTCATCATATATATACATATCATCATTATATATACATATTCATCATATATATATCCACACATGATTCATCAGTTGAAAGGGATCAATTCTATGCAAGCCATAAGCTACCAAACTTCACCTAAGAAATAATTAACTTGAATATATCAAAAGAATGACTATTGTAGAAAAAAATTCTTTCAAAATCTCAACCCTAGATACCACACATGCTGCGAGATAAGAAATAACACAAATTTGATAAACCCTTCCCCAAACAAAAGTTAAGAATATTTTCTCACCTCATTTTATGAAAGTAGATTGCCCTAACTAACCAAAACAAAAAGCAGTAAAAGGGGAAAGGAGGGAGGAAAATGAAGAGAAAAGGAAGAAGAGAAGGAGGAGGGCAATAAGAAGATAAACTCCATGATCACACAGAATAACATACACAGAAAATACTCAGCAAACACAAAGAAAAAAGAAATTTCTTAACTATATACGGGCATCTAGGAATTATAGCTACCATCCTATTTAAATAGTAAAAGAGGAAATGCTTTTCTTTGAAGACCAAGACTAAGACAAAGAAATCTCTCACCATTCCTATTTAACTGACAGCTCTATAGGAAAATTAAAAGATGCAATAAAAAATAAATAAAAGGACTATAAAAGAGAAAGACATAAAACTGCTTTTATTGCAAACAGCTTGATTTTCTATGTAGAAAACCTGAAGAATCTACAAAAACCCCTAAGATAAATGCATTTACCAAAACTCAAGATAAAAACATTGTGTCAAGATTATCTATGGTTCTAAATATTGTGAAACAATTAGAATCTGAAATTAAGTGGAATGGATATATAAGTTGTATGTGTGTATAGATTACTCATAACAGCTCCCAAAGTAAATACATAGATATAAATAAAAGCTGTCAAAGATTCTTACGTTGAAAACAAAATTCTGATTTTAAAAATCAAAGACCTAAATAAATGGAGAGATGTACAAACATGTATTTAACTCTTCACAGTCTGATCTGAGACTTAATACATTCTAATGAAAATGTTTGTAAGATGTAATATAGACAAGCTGATTTTAAACAATTTTACAGAACATTAAAGGATTTCAAATATAATTTTTAAAAAATAATAAAATTGTGCTCACATCTGATTTCAGTATAAAGCAACAGAATCAAGGGAGAGAATTCAGAAGTAGATACGTATAAATATGGTCAACTGATTCTGAAAAGATGCAAAGGTAATTTAATGGAAAGAGCTAGTGTTTTCAACCTATTGTGTTGGACAGGTAGACATCGGTATTGATTATGTCCCCATCTACACGTTTTTGGATGATATTTGTAACATCTTTAAAAAGCTGGCCAGGGAGAAATTACACTTGAAAAGACAAGAGTTTGGAGGACATCACATCTTCATATACAAAACTAGTAAGTCTCAAGTTCACAGTCCCAATCAATGTATCTACACACTACGCCAATTTCCTCTGCCCAAAGTGAGCCAAGAGTAAAGCTGAAGGCCTCACATCTCATTCCCAAAGCTCACTGAACTCTGCAAAGTAGCCAATTTGAACATGTGTAGTCTCTGTTCACTTTCCTTTTCTTGAGGAGCGCCAACTAAAATTCTTTTTTGTTATTGTTATTACGTTTGTTTGAGACAGAATCCAACGTTGCTCAGGCCTGGCCTCAAACTTGCCATATTGCCAAGGATGACACTGAATTTTGATTCTCCTACCCACTATCTCCCAAATGCTAGGATTATAGGTGTAATCTAGATGCACGACTACATCTAATTTCCAATGAAGATTCAGAGCAGAGACAAGTGGATTTCTGAGTTTGAGGCCAGTCTGGCCTATAGGATGAGTTCTAGGACAGCCAGGGCTGTTACACGGTGAAATCCTGTCTTAAAAAAAAAAAAAAAAAAATTCTTCAACTTAGTTAAATCTGTCACTCTTGCTTTCTGCCTGCCAAATCTGCCATTCCCTTTGTATCTTGTTGTTATGGTTTCTCTTCTATCGGGAACAAAAGTAATAAATTCTTTCTCTGGCACTACCCTCTTTTCTTAAAAGGTATTTGTTGAAATCCTTTAGGTATGATTTTAATATGGCATCTATATGCCCCAACTTCAACCCAAACCTTGCACAAAAATGAACTCAATATGGACTATATTTGTAAGTGTCAAACTCTACAATTTTTAGTACAAAACAAAGGGGAAATATCTATGACCTTGGGGTAAGTGACAGACATAACATCAAAAGCATGACCCAAACAAGATAGACCTGAAATAAAGAACTTTCCCCTACAAGACACTGCTTAAAGTATAATAGAAATGCTTTGGAATGAGAGAAAATACATGCAATCTCAATCATACAACAACAAAGAAGGCAATGAAAAATTTAAAATAGTCAAATTATAAATAAGTCCTTGAAACTATTTTTAATGCTATTATAAAATTCTAATTAAAATATAATTACATTACTTCCCATCCCTTATTCAGAAACACAAGTGAAAACCAAAATTAGATCTCTACCACACACTTACTAGAGCAGCTAAGCATGTCAGAATATCAAGGACACAGAGCTAGCATTCTCATACTGATTAGAGCCACTCTGGAAAACTGTCAATTAGTTTCTTACTGAGTTAATCATGCATTTAACAGTTGTCACACTTCTATGTATTCTCTAAAATGTAAAAACTATGTTCAACAAAAACCTGTCAACAATATTTTTGGAGCTTTTATTCACCCCAAAACTATAAACAACACAAATGTGCACCTGGTAAATGGATAAAACAATGTGATACAGTAGGCTGCTGAAAGCAGCCTGTTTCAAAAGGTTATGCATTATGAGTTCCTTTATGAGATACTCAGGATAAGTTTGGAAACATTTAGATACAAAAAAGCTTAGTCTATCATTTTGCAGATAATGAACAAGATGGAGAACCCATCAGTATTGCTAGGGATTAGGTGTATGTGCAGTGACTGACAACGGATGGGCAACACTAAGTGATGAAATGTCTGGTTCTTGACTGTGGTGGAAGTTAACAGATTTATATCTATATAACTGTCAACTACATGCCAAAAGGGCCTGCTGAATATGAACTCTAAAAATACTTTAAAGACATAAATGAAAATGTGAGGTATGCTTTGTCTTTACATAAACCATTTTGGTTCAGTTTTACCAGACTCTATCTCAATAAAATAAAGAAAAAGGTAACTCAAATTATAGCTCACTATTAGAAACTGACAGTCCGTATGTTCTCAGTCTCAGAATTTAATCTCTCAGCAATCAAAACTCATCAGATCCCAAGACTTTTTCCCTGTTGCCTTCAAACAATGAAGAAACAACTTACAGCTTTAAGTGTAAGGTCACACTGGAAAACAAGTGTCCGAAGCTGTGTTAAAATGTCTCTCTTGGTATTTTCTAGGTCATTCCGTCTTTCTTCAACATTGGTCACACAGACTTTGTAGTGCTCATTTGCTTCTTCTACCTTCAAGAACATCACAGGAACAAACAACACTCATCACTAGAATTTATATTAAAAAACTGACTGCAGTTAAAGCTATATTTAAAAAACTGGGAAGTCTTTATGAAAATTCTGAAATCTTTTATTTTTATTTTAAATATAGTACTATGAAATGTATTTTAAGTAAGACAATTTAAAGATAAATAGCATTTTGGTTGGCAATTTAAGAACATTTGATTTTAATTGCTAGGGGTAATATGCAATTACTATGCTGTTTGCATACAGAGTATCTCCATTTCTATTTAAAAAAGCACTTCCTACTTATATTTACCATTTATTTTACACACTTTGTCAAATTATACTTAATATATACATTAATGACAAAGCCTTGGCTTATTCTCGTCAGCAGGCATGTAACACAAAGCTGCCTAAAAAGCAGACTTTATAAATACTCCAGTCAAAAATAAGACACCACAATCATCTCTCAGCTGCTTCTTTCACAAACCCCAAGTATCCAGCACAGTGGTTCCCACAGCGTGGGTCTCTACCAGCAGCATCACTGTCACCTGGGGACTTGTTAGAAGTGACACTTGTCAGGGTCCCTCTTGACCAGCTGAGTAAGAAACTCGGGGTGAGGCCAGCAGCTGGAGTATGCTTTCCTGGTGACCCAACTCCTGGGAAGGTTTGAGGTGAAATCTTAAGCAGAGTATACCGATTCAAGTTTCACATAACAAAAATGGTACCTTTTGTAGAGCCTTTCTTCTAGTCTCCGCTTTTTTTCTAGTTGTTTGTTGAGATTTTTCGCTAATCCAGCACTTGAGCTTAGCTGCTCCTCTTCCCACACGAAACATGGAAGATTTTGCCTTTTCGTATTCATCTTGCCGTTGCATGCATAGCAATTTTGCCTTTTTGAGAGCTGTCTCTGTTTCGAGCTACACAGAAAAAATCATTAAAAAGATTATTATACGAGAGCACTTTAGGGACCCCAGAGTAAGACAGATGGTGTATTTACTGCAGGTAACTTTGGATGTTCACACACACGCAGGTCTAACTCCAATATAATACTAACCAGTTTATTCTGTTGCTGCTTCCAAAGCTCTTTTTTTTTCTTTGTTTTTCCATTTCATTCTTCCTCCCAAGTAGAGGCTATTAAGGAGAGTAAAAAGAAGTCGTTTTATATTTATAAAATATTATATATTAATATGTTAATAATATATTAATTGTATTGCATTAAAACTATGCTGTATGTATTCATTTTTACCTGCACAAATTTGTTGGCTTGGAGAGCTGCAATGGTTTGTTGTAAAAGGTTGCTGCTGTGTATGTCGTTAAGCAGAGCATTGGTAAAGAGGGACTGCAGAGGCATAAACTCCTGGAATTGCGAGTGGAAAGGGAAGGTGTGTGAGAGCAGTTCTAGAGGCACCTGCCTGATGTGCTACAGCTCAGTCTCCAAAGTTACATGTCAGAAAAAAAAATAGCACTAGAGATCTAGACATATCCCTGTCCTTCAAAAAGACAACTTTAGATTCCTTTCTCTAGTAAAATGACTTATCTATGGAGAAAACTACTGGAATTATGAACTAGTTAGCAAAATTAGTTTCAAAATAGGTATTTGTACAAAATTGTAAATACTCTAGTTTCATTCATAAGGAATAGCCATTTAAATTTAAGTTTCTTTCAATAAGTTCTTTTTTCTATGAGCTGATTGGGAGTTTAACTGAGTAGTCTCTTATAGAACCTGAGGAGTTCACAGAACACTTACTTGTATTCCAATGCTAGATCTAGTTGCCTCTGCCAATTTTACAATATTAGTGGACTCCAATTCTGAAAAGGTTAAAGACAAAAATTAACATTTTTTCTCTATATATACACTCTAAAATTATTTGTGCTTCTTCAATTAAAGGTGATCACACATATTAGAATGCATCATGATATAAGGAAGCAGTTCTTAATCTACCTGCTCATCAGAATCAACTGGGGAACTTTGCAGACACACATGCATGACTCTCACCTACCAGTGAGGGCTGAGCACAGGCACTGATGACTCCTACGTCCCTCCAAATACGCCACATGCTCACAAGCAAATCTGCTGTGCCCCTTAGGAAAGTTTCTAGAAAATGGGCCTAAATCCGGTCTTGACTATTTTCCAAGTAGTAGGGGTTAGGTAAGGTGACAGATACGAAAACATTTTCTCAGCTGTAAAACTACTGAGCTGCTGTTCTCCACGCTTCCTTCTTTCTGCTTATGCATCACTCTTGCTCTCCTCTGCTTTTACTATTTGATTATACTTCCTCACCCATCACAGTAAGGCCTCTCAAAGGCAGAGCAGTGTTTGTCTTGTGTGCCTATTAAAATGTTTGTATGTATCTTTTAGTATAAGAAAGCCTATTGCAAGAAAATTCTGAAATGAATAAACACTAATTAACAATAATACTTTAAAGTCTGCAGAAAACAAATCACAAACAAGTTAGCACTAACATTTTAAAGTTAATCAGATGCTCTAACAGAGAACTCACCCAAGTTGAGCTTCTTTTCAACCACGACACTATGTTCTTGGTATATTTTGCCACGTTTTAGCATTGACAAAGCCAATTCTATAGAGTCAGTGTTCTTTAACAGCAAGTTGTCTAGTTCTATAGGGGAGAAATTTCCTGAATTACAAACATCAAAATAAGTATTGTTAAGTACGAGCACATAATAATTCTAAAAACAAAGTACTTGGATCCTTAGGAATTAATCAACAAACTAGTTAAAAATTCAAAGGATAAGTCTATAAATGCTATTGTTTATACTTAAAATTTTACCTGTATTTTCATCTTTAAAAATGTATTTATTTTACTTTATGTGCATATATGTTTTGCCCGAATGTATGTCTGGTGGGCACCATATGCATGAGCAGGAATAATCCCCTAAACTAGAGGTACAGAGGGTGTGAACTGCCATGTGTTGCTGGAAACCTTATTCCAGGTCCTCCTGCAATAGTGAGTGCTCTAACACTGAGTCACGTATTTTATACTAATATGTATTTCTATTATTTGAGTTACAATCTGTATGTATTTATGATCTGTTTATATCATCTTACTCAAACAAAGTTTCTCTTTACACACACACACACACACACACACACTTTTGTTTTTTTGAGATAGGGTTTCTCTGTGTAGCCCTGGCTATTCTGGAACTCACTCTGTAGAGCAGGCTGGCCTCCAACTCAGAGACCTGCCTGCCTCTGCTCGCGAATACTGGGATTAAGAGCGTGCACCACCACTGCCTGGCTTTCTTTATGTTTTATATGTAAAACTTTCCATATCATTTTATATTAAAAAATGAATACACTAGATTACAAAGTATAAAGAGATTAAGCAATACAAAATACTTGAGAGAAATGCAAATATCTAATAAAATCCTGAATACTACTTTTTCACTGGTGAGTCCACCGAGTCCACAGAATGTTTTCAAAAGACTTAACACATGGAAGAAAACAAATTAAGATTAGACCAGAAAACAACCAACTGCTGCTTCCAAATTCTGTTCTCCGGATTTATTGTGCTGACATAATTCCTGCTCAAGATTTCCAAGTATTTAACACTCAAAGGCCTAAGAAGTCTGCTTAAATACACAACATTGCAAGAATTGTAGTTCTCAGATTTAATATAGAACAAACTCATTTTATCTGATTAGTTAAAATCAACGAATCCACATAAAACTTCAATTCTACAGCTCTAAAAGGCTCAGAATTAAAGAAACAGTTACAATAGACTTCAAGCATAAGAGAATCTAGCCATCTTTTGCCATTTATCACAGGTACACATCTTTTCAAGTTTTTTAGGCAGCTTAGTATAAAATTTCCTGTGATAAAAATGACATGCCTATTATATTATGTATATATATATATATATATATATATAATATATATATATATATATATATATATATGTAGCAGATTCCAGTTACATATAGCTACTCAAACATTTAGAATATGGCCAATCAACTAGAAAGTGAACTTTTAATTTTATTTATAAATTTAAATTTAAAGAACTACATGTAATTGCTATACCTTATTAGACAGTGTTTAAAAATATCATCCCAGTTGCTAAATTTTTTGTTTGACTGTTTTTTGTTTTGTTTTGTTTAAAAAAAAATGGGTCTCATATGTAGCTGTGGCTGGCTTGGAACTCACCATGTAGACCAGGCTAGCTTAAACTCATTGAGATCTGCCTGCCTCTGCCTCCCAAGTGCTGGGACTAAAGGTGTATGGCTAAATAAATTCTTAGACAAATCTGATCTACATTGCTGGGCAATACAGGATTTGCAGATTCAATGCAAAAGGGATCAAAGACACCAGGGTCTAAAAGTTCAGTTCTAGTAGGTGGATGACACTGGACTGCACTTTTAGGCTTACCTAACCTTAGTTTGCCCTTCTATAAAGAGGATAGGAAGCTACTGTCTATGTCCATCTCTTGTCTCCACATGCTCATAATACATATACCCACCCATATCGCCCCACTCCCCAAAAAAGCTCTTCACTCAAGTTTTGGACCCTGTAACATCAAATTCATGAATAGTTAGTCTGCTTTCTTAATACAGCATCACTTAGAAAAGTATAACCAAATTACTACTACAGAAGTTGACCATTTTATCATATATAAATGAACTAATCTGCTTTGTTTAGCCTCAAAATGGTAAGGTAATTTATAAAGTTTAACACCTCCAGATAAATACTAAGCTCCACATCAGAAAGCAGCTGTGATAGTAAGTTAAAAATATTAGAGAATTCGCTTTCAGAAGACTGGGCCTACCTTACTTCCTCGAGAAACAGGCAGTCGCAGTACTGAATCATTGCCCACATCTCCCATAAGGAAGTTTGTGAGGCTGTCCAGAGAGGTTAAGAAAAGCATGGAAAATAAAGACAAGTTATTACATGTCTCGTCTCTTACTTTCAATTTACATCTAGAATAAATTGCTTTAAGAAACACCTAGGAATCTCATCACACAAACCAGACATAGCCCCTTGCAAACGGAGGCTGCTCCTAAGAGTTCTACATGATACTTGCAAGTACAGTCAGTAAAGTAACACAGAAGGTAGCTCTTGTCAAGTTGTGATACTACTTAGTATTTTATGTTTCATATTTCCCACAAATTTATAGACTATATATTCTTATTAAGACATTCAGGTGCACTAACTTAAGTGTAGTCTTTACTTACATATTTCCAAAGGTAAATGCCAAGGTTTCAATGGAGGAAAACACTTCTTGAAATAGATAGTTTTTGTTTTCTCATTAACTTCTGTAAAGTTCACAGCTATAAGCAAAGATCAGTTGCAGTAAGTGGTGGAAGAAAGTAGGTTTAACACTAGATTTATACCAAGTCATTTCCTCGTTTAATCACTATTACTTCAAAACGCATTAGAAGGTTCAGAAACTTAAAGTCTAATACAAAATGGGCAGATTTCCTTATTAAGGAAATCATGCAAAAGCATCAGCTTGCATAGAAGTAGCTGGAACTGCAGCCCATTAATGTGTGCATTACACAATCCAACACATCTAAACAGTGACTGTGAAATTAATCAGTCTTGGAGTCACAGAGTTCATACTGTCCCTGGCCGCTTTATGGAGCATTCTGTGTTACTTTCTTCCACTACTCTGGCATTTTAAAAAACAACTAAAGATGCTGGCCTACTGAAGTGACTAAGAAGTACAAACTTAATATAAACTATAAACAACTGGAGACATAGATACATTTTGCATACCATGGAAAGTATGACACAGCATCACATTTAAAAAACCAGTACCTTAGAGAAGTTAAAATCCTATTTATACATAGCTTTATTTCCTGTCAACAGGCTCTTGGGTTCTGAGGTACATTTAACTAACAGGTACATTTAACTAACAGAGCTGGTTTTGTTTATAGTAGGCATATTCTGACATTTTGCATGTTGTTAATGAATATTATGAAATACAACTTGAAAAGGTCCTTATTTTAGCTTCTTTCTGTGTACAAGTATTAAAAACCATGACACAATTTATCAAGGTAAAATCTGAAGGTGGAATGGGCTTTTTTTTTTTTTTAATTTAAGTAAGCCATGTTACTCTGTAAGAAGCAGCTGGTCCCTGCACTGCCCCCTCCTGCACGCTCTGCTTACAAGACAGGGAGGAAGCTAGGAAGCTACCCTCTGCATTACAAGTCGTTTTAAATCTTTGCTGGAGTTTGAAAAATAGCTCTATTACCAAAGATTCAGATTTCATAGGTTTATTATTTCATAATAATAATTTATTACTTCAGAAGTTTATTGAAATATGCAAATTAGGTTAGAAAGCAAGAACTCCTGAAATTACAACCAGAAGAATTATTGTATAGATACTCCTTTGTAGACTACAGGGTAGGGACACTCAGGTCCCTACCTTTCAAATTTTTCTAAATATCCCTTAGAAAAAAGAAAAACTTAAGAATCAGTCAGTGCAAATAATAAGAATGTTTCTAGATTTTTGCCCTGGTCAAGTTGGAGAAAACAGACTCCACTTTTGCCTAAAATAACTAAAAAAACAAAAACAAAATCCTGTACAAAACTGAAGAAGAAACCATTTTAAAGACATCAGATTATTAGGCAACAAAAGGCAGTCATCTTTTTGTTGTTTTTTTAAGACAGGATTTGGGTTTCTCTGTGTAGCCTGGCTGTCCTTGAACTCGCTCTTTAGACTAGCTGGCCTTGAGCTCAGAGATCTGCCCGCCTCCGCCTTTCTAGCACTGGGATTAAAGGCATACGCCAATATACCCAGCTAATAGGCAGTAATTTTTGACAGACAAGAAACTAACCATGATAAGCTTACAATTGCCTCAGTTTACTGCCTCATACTACACTACGTAGATTTCCAAAGGACATGTCCAGAGGTATTTTTTAAAATGTTATAATCTGAAGGATCAGTTAAGCAGGAGGACATAACAATTTTATAAATTTATGTACATATTTATAAATGTATAGAGCTGCAAAATTCATAAAGCAAAAACTGACAGAACCACAATGAAAAATGGACACATTCTCAGTGAAAGACATCTTAATACTTCTCTCAATAAGTGACAGGAAATATAAAATAAGGAAGGATCCAGAATACTGAATGATATTCATCAACCAACTTGACATGACAGACATTTTGTACGACTCTACCCAGGAGCAAAATGTACAAAACACAAGTTCTTATCAAGTGGATGCTTAGGAACACAGCCATATTATGAGCCATAAAACACCTCTCAATAAATATAATCGTTCAAATTATCCAAAATATACTCTCTGACTACATCGAATCAGATTAGAAGAAAAATTTCTGAAAAATTATTGAACACTTGGCAATTAAATAGCGTCTGTCTACATAACCCATGGATCAAATACAAAAGGAATTAGAGTTACTTTGAACAGAGTGGAAATGAATACACAGAACAGCGGAATCTGTCTGTCAAGGAGAAGAGGACAGGCAGAGAGGAGAATCCCAACAGGACTGTCCATGCAGCTGCATTTACTAAGCAGTAGCATTAACACAGGAGCAGCTTGCTGTATGTCCATTCAACCACAACAAAACCACTTTAATTTTTCACTGGAGAGTACTTTATAACACTATCCCAATTTTCATAATTATTCTTCCTTTCCTATAGGTATCTTTTCATGACATTAAATACAATTGGGAGATAGAAATAATTATTATAATGACTGTAAAAGTAATGAAAAGGTAATTATTTGATACATCTTTCTTGTATTCCTCCCTATTCGAACAAGGTTTCAGTCATCCAATGAGAATTCCAATGACTGCCTTCCCCTCCCCTTCAAAGCAGCTCTGTATTTCTATATGCCTTATTCTTGCTGCTCCTGCTCCATTTCAAAAAAGTTATTCCTTCTCATTCTCTAGCTCAGAACCCCGTACCAACATTATTTTTTCAGTCAATGTTTGGTCGAGTTCAGTCAACACTCTGCTGAAGGAAGTCACAGACCACACAGAGCTCTCTAGCTCTCATTGCTGACTCCTAAGTAAGAAGACAGGTTCTGCAAACAATCCACTTAGGCCAAGTCTTCGCTCTTTCTCTTACAATACATGAAACACTAACATCTCAGTCCCAGTATCCTCATTTATAAAGTGGGATGAATTGTAACTTCAGAAGTTGCCGTGGGAACTAAATGACCTTGGAAGAGCACACTCAAACAGCACTATCCACTTTCCATAGTGAAAACTGAAAGCGTCTTTACTTAGTCTTCAGCCTCCTACTTATCTTCACTTTCAGCTGTTTTACACTTACTCTGCATACAACCTTGGACAAACCTCTCAGGACACTTCAGCCTCCTTATCTGCTGAGGGAGAGCTCATCTGACAGGTTTATTAATCTCAGAATTGGGCTGATTATGTGAGGTCATCCATGTAAAGAGTTTAACAACCTAAATAACATTAACTATAATTACTAATTATTACAAAACTAACCACTTCCTTCTATCATGAAATATTCTACTCTCTTAAAAGTTATTTGTTGCCGGGCGGTGGTGGCGCACCGCCTTTAATCCCAGCACTCGGAGGCAAGGCAGGCGGATCTCTGTGAGTTCAAGCTCAGCCTGGCTACCAAGTGAGTTCCAGAAAGGCGCAAAGTACACAGAGAAACCCTGTCTGAAAAAACAAAACAAAAAAAAAAAAAAAGAAAAAAAAAAAAGTTATTTGTTAAAATACATGGAAGAGTCAAGCTTTGGGGTTTCAGACAAGGGTTCAAGTCTGACCTTGACCACTTCCAGTACTGAAAGATAATCTAAATTGACTTTCTTTACATCAAAGCAGCACATCAAGGACAGAATGAGAAACAGACAATAAGCCTGGAATTCAGTAGATATGTGCCCCTACCTCAGTTCTGTGCCCATCAGCAGACAGTCTTACCTCCCACAGATCGTATCTTGGGCTGCTCCTCTACATCTTACTAGCCCAGAGAACTTATCAATTTCTATACTACCGAGGAACCATTTCTCTAGGTGCTATAGGCCAACATTTACAATAGTTTCTTTCACACGATTCTTCTACTTTCCTCTTGCTTTTTCCTATACATTGCTTAGCTCAGAGTTTTGTTTCTAAAATGTTTCCTTTCTTCTCATTCCCACTACTAGCTTCATTTAAAAGAATACATTTTGCCTCTCTGAGATTCAGATTTAAATTTAATAAGTGATACCATAAAAGCTTTAGGAAAAAAGACCTAGAGAATGGTGAAACGTCAGAGTAAGGAAGGCCATTCTAATAACTAACACTCACTATTTTGTCTCGAAAAAAACAAACAAAATAAAATAAAATAAAACTATTAAAAAAGACTGATGCTTTAAAATGCAAAAATAAATAAAAAGATAAAGCACAGAACGAGTAAAGTTATAACCTGTAGTAAATAGCTAATGTTAGAAATACAAAATTTCTGTAAGTTGTTCATATTTAAAAAATATCAAACACCAAGAGAAAAACAGGACACAGACCAATTTAAATAAAAGGATGTACAAATGACTCTTGGAACATACTCAATTACACTCAAAATGGAGAAAATACAGATCAAACCTACACCAACATATCAGTTTCACTACAAGCCCAGGTAATGAATATTGATTACTAGCACTGCTGGCGAGGCAGGGGAATCAGCTCCTTTCACATTAGCAGAGGGCAGGGCCTGAAGACATCTGGCAGTACCCCAAACTACAAGCACACAAGCTCTCTCAATACACGGACTAGGAATTTGCAGGGCTTCAGATAGAAGCAGCAGAAGGAAACAATGTTAACATCTACAGGAATGAGCTGGTTAAATTACAGCCTGTCAGCATTATATATAACCATATAGCTTTGAAAACAATTAAATAAAAACCAAAGAACTGAGAAACACCTTCTGTGCAGACGAATGAGCAAGCAGAAGAATACTATCAATTTGTATAGCAAAAGAGGTTAAAAAAGGAGAACTGTACAACGTTTGCTTGTTTAGTGGTAATGTATCTCTGGGAAGATTCAAAAGAAATTAGTGACAGTCATGATCTATCTCGGGACTAGAATGAATGGCTAAGGTCGGAAAAAGCAATACCTCTAAGCCACCTGCATTTTGATTGTATGAATGAACTACATGTTGAAAAATTGGGTTTATAGAACAGAAAGATGAGGCTTCAAAAATGTGTGTGTAATTAAGGTTTTTCTTTTTCTGTTTGCCAATTTTTGAATACAGGGCAATATAGAGATGAAAAACACAAAAACATTCTTTTCATTTATATTATCAATAAAACTGACCTAAACAGTTGAAAATACTAAGTACAGTCATAAATTACTGACGTCCGAAGACGTCTTTATCTGCTTCAAAATAGGCTGTATCTCTCTTACCATATTGCAAATATTTTGTCAACTGCACTTCCTGCTTGGAAACAGAAAGAGACACAGGAACTACAAATCACTGCCAGAATGAATGGGAGAAAGCTAAGAATTGTTCTTTTTTAAAGTTATTACAAGGCAAATTCCATGTTTACAGTAAAAAAAAAAAAGGCCACAGGAAAGATTCTGTTTTAGAACTAGATACACTGTGTGAATTCAAACCTGTAAGCAACACAGACAGTTTACACAGTCCCAGTTACTCTGTGTACAGTTACAATCATATCTGTGTACAGTCTACACAGCCTCAGTTATTCTGTGTACAGTCTACACAGCCCTCAGTTATCTGTGTACAGTCTACACAGCCCTTCTCAGTTATAGCTCTGCTGTTACAGTCTATCAGACGACACTACACAGCCCTCAGTTCTCTGTGTACAGTCTACACAGCCCTCAGTTACTCTGTGTACAGTCTAACATCAGCCACTCAGCTATTACTGTGTACAGTCTACACAGCCCTCAGTTACTCTGTGTACAGTCTACACAGCCCTCAGTTTACTCTGTTACAGTCTACACAGCCTCAGTTATTCTGTGTACAGTCTACACAGCCTAGTTATTCTTTTACACCTCATTTATCTGTGTTACAGTCTAACACAAGCCCTCAGTTACTCTGTGTCAGTCTCAGTCTCAGTTACTTGTGTATGTCTACACAGCCCTCAGTTACTCTGTGATACAGTCATACACAGCCCTCAGTTATTCTGTGTACAGTCTCGATCTACACAGCCCTGCATCAAGTTACTCTGTGTTACAGTCTACCACAGCCCTCAGTTACTCTGTATACAGTCTACAAAGCCCTCAGTTATTTCTGTGTACAGTCTACACAGCCCTCAGTTTCTGTTGTTATGTTTGTTTTTTAAAATTTTGAATAGTCTGGCAATTTTTGAAAACTCATTTGACAGTTAATGCTCAGGTCACTGGGGTTTTTAAAATGTAACTAGTGAGCTAAGACTGGATGAGATGACTAGGTGATTCCTACATTCCTACACCTTTCTGATCCTATCTCACACAATAGTTTTTCTTGAAGTTTCTCCCCAAATGGAGAAAATAGGAATGTACATTTATAGGGGCTCCCCTGCACCAAAGATGGAAATCATTCAACACATTTAGACTTCTTGGTTCCTACAATCAGAGAAATGGTTTCTACTATTCTTGCCTTCTAAATTACTATTAATTAAACTAAATTACTATTAAATAAATTCTGATCTAACCTCGATTTTGCAGGTAACTCAGTATTTGTGGAGGGCTCAAAAACAAAAACAAAAAACCTTTCAACATTCTCTGGTTTCACTGGAATCTTTACAGAAACAGAGTTTGGTTACCAACAATGAATTTTTAGTTTCCTCTTTCCAATTTCATCCACAGGAAAATAGTGGCAATAATTCTGAGTATAAACAGCCATCTTGGAAATACTATTCAAAAGACTTCTACATTAAGAGCAGCATTCTCTTCAGGTCTGTTTCTGAATGTGGACACAGCCACATGCTGGTGCACTCCTTCCCCAGGACATCCTGACTACGCACAATAGCCACTAACAACAATTGAACTAAGTCCCTATTTCCAAGCATGGAAATTTTACTATCTATAGACACAAAATTTCCATATCTAAGTAAAGTTAAATGGCACTTGTCAACAATCTACTTGAAAACAAATTTGGTTACTAAGCACATTTTAAAAGGCACAAAACAAGCTACCCCTGTTTCCACTTCAAGTATCTACAGCACTTTTCCCCCCCAGCACTTCAAATAGAAAAAAAAGGAAACCATGCAAACAGGAAAAGTCTTAAGTCAGAAAAGGTGTGTGTGTGTGTGTGTGTGTGTGTGTTGGGCGGGGGGAGACAGAGTACATTTTTATTGAAAGGTTTTATTTCCTTTCTGCCTTCTCCCTCGATCACTGCCTTCTTGCCTTTTCTGTACAGGAGCATATTCAGCATCCTCAGGTTCTTCACCCAGGAGTTCTCCCACAGGACCCTCCGCAGCCTCACCCTTGCCAGCACAGTAGCTGTTTGTGCCCACACCTCCTCTGTCCAACTGCTGGACCGGCGAGCCTCTCCTTCTGGTGAGTCTTTCCTTCACTAGCACAGGCGGGTGGCCTGCTGTGCCTGGGGTGCCTCGGACTGTCCACACACCACTTTTACAGTGCATTACTGGAAGTCGTGCTGCCGGGTCACTGGCAGTTAGTTCACTCCGATGAGCACTTCTTAAAGCCTGCACCTCTGAACCTTCATCTTTCCTGCTGCCTGGCAGCCCTTCCTCCAGTCTGTCCATGTTCTCTGACCCTGGTTTCCTGTCAGCCTTCATCTGCCCTTACAACATCTTCTTCATCTTCAAACACCTCCTGACAAATGCCTGGCATCCTACCAGCTACCATGGCCCACCTCAAGCTCACATCTGCAATTTTATCTAGTCCATTATTTCTCACAATTTCCTAATCTAGCTAATACTCCCTCCACTCAGCCTTTCTTATATATTGTAGTCCAGAATAATTTCAGCAATTTCAAGTGGCTGTCATTACAAAGGCCAATGTCCTAATTCTCAATTCTGTTTTAGTATTATATATCTCCTCACATATCTGATTAAAACTGTAATTTCCTTTTCACATACTAAACAGTCTTGCTGCTCTCCATCTGAAGTCACTACAAATGACATTTTCTAACACTACTGTCTTCACTTAGCAAAGGGTCTGTAGATAGTAATAAACAACCTTAAAAGGGGGTAAACTCATTGACAAAAATGAAGTTTCAAACATTGGTTGTTTGTAGAAGTATGAGTTTTTACCATGCCTATTAGTTTTTACTTTTAAGAAATCTTTAGGTGTGAATTGGTAAGAATATTTATATGTCAAATATGTAAAATTCTTTACTCAGACAAATCCTACAACGCATAAGGGTGGACATACAGTCAGCGTGGATCCTCTTTGTCCTCAGAGCCCACCCTTAGGACATCTTCCTTACCTTTACTTTTGCAGTAAGCATTTCTGCAGCATTATGAAGATCTACAGAATTGAGGTTCTGATGCTTATTCATTATGGATTTTAAAACACGGAGAAGTTCATCCAGACGTATATGAATGACTTCTTTAAAACAGTCTTTGAAAGGAAACAAAACAATTAAAAATTAATTTACATTGCAAAGTTCAAAAAATCCAAGCTAGAGAAGACATGAAGATACTTCTGGTAAAGCACTGGCTCCATACTTCAGCCACTACACATTCAGTTTCATTTTAACTGCTGTAATTACACCATTCTTAGCACTTCAGAAACCAGGACCAGAGATACTGGTGCAAACCTTCATCCAAGCACTTGGAGGTGGAGGCAAAAGATAAATAGGAGTTCAAGGTCATCCTCAGCTAAATAGCGAGTCTGAAGTCAGCAGGAGTTACATACTACCCTGTTCAAAAACCGGCATTGGTAGTGCAAGCCTTTAATCTCAGCACTTCGGAGGCAGGAAGATCTGAGTTCAAGGCCAGCCTGGTCTACGGAGTGAGTTCTGTGACAGCCAGGCTACACAGAGAAACCCTGTCACAAATGACAAACAAAATACCAAAACCAACAAAACTAGGCCAGTGGGATGGATCAGTGGTAGAGGTGTTTGCTCTGAGAGCCTGGCAACCTGAACTCAACCTCTAGTACCTACATAAAGGTAGAAAGAAGAATCGACTCCCCAAAGTTGTCCTCAGACCTCCAAATGTTTTCTGTGCATAGGCACCCACACAATGCATGCATGCACACACAACAACAACAACAACAACAATAATAATATGAAGACAAGAAGAAACAATAAAAAAGGATTTCAAAGGCTACCACAGTGTTGCCAATTTAATATTACTCTTCATTTTTCCTAGTCTAAAACATACTCTTCAGACTTCTGGAGGCAACTAAATAGGACCATTCATTCCTACCTTATGTCTTTAATATATATAGTAACAAACTCAAAATCCCTAAAAAGTCTGATATATTAACCAATTTTTTTTAAAAAGTTAAGTTTCCACATTAGAATTGGTTCTCTACATTAATTATGTATATGTGTTAGAAGCATCATTTGATCTGTACATTTAAAAACTGGGATATAATTTACTTATAAGATTTACAGGTCTTTAGTGAAGTTTTTGCTTTTCACAAAAGTTAATTAGTTAGTTAATGATGAAAATTGGGCGAACATTAAAAGAAATCTAGACTTCTACATACTCTTACAAAAGCTTCAGCAGGTCCAGTATTCTTACCAGCGTTCTTTCTGGGCCACAACTTAACAAGGCCACTTCTGGTCAGAATTATACAGATCTGTGAGGTTGTAAACCATGTAACTTCTCATCCAAACAAATGCTTTTTAGAGTAAAAAGAGAAGTGCTGTGTCCACAATCACCACTAACATAACTTATTTTTGGATCACCATCCCAAGTGAACCTGAATGTGTACTCACACTGCCTTTAAAACTGTGAAATAATGCTCAAAAGTTTGAAAAACACAAACATCTTAAATATTATATTGATAGAATTTTTCGTCTATAACTTTGCATAGCACTAATGCTCAGTAATGTTTAGTATTTATCAGCAAGTGCTTGTATAGATTAGATGCATGCTTAAAAATATTTAAGGATGCTGGTGTAGTGGTGTACACCTTTATCCCAGCACTCAGGAGACAGAAGCAGGCATGTCTTGAGTTCAAGGCCAGCCTGGGCTACAGAGTGAGTTCTAAAGCAGCGAGGATTACACAGAGAAGCCTGTCTTGAAACGACCCTGCTCTAAAAATATATTTAAAGGAATACTGTCTCAAAATATTTAATATTGTCTCATGAATGTTCCACAGTCTTTATAGGTAGACAATTAAAAAACAAACAACCATTATATAGATGAGAATACTGAAGCACACTAAATTTATCAGGTTATTAAACTGTAGAGCCCAAATTTAACCCAGAGTATATATTCCAGAATTCATGCTCTTACTGTTACACCACCACTATTGAAAGAGCTTTAAAACAACAAAAACTGGAAAGTCAGTTATCTCATCATTTGTAAATATTCTCAGAAATAATGAAAGATAATACATAAAGAAAACTATCTTCAGGATAAAAAAACAAAAAATATTCTCCCATACTCAACCAAATATTGCTTACTCACAGTACTATCAAGAAAGAAATGTGAGGATGAGGGACCTATCTGTTAAGAAGTGGTCCCAGAGTGCACTTCTGGAGCGGCATAGACTTAGAGGAAGTGCAGGAAGGCAACTGTGAGAGCCCATACCTTTCTCTCTCCTCTGGAAGCTTGTGATGTGATGGTGTAGCAATTTTCTTTAGCACACACTCTCATCATCACGTGCTGCCTATCACATGCCAAAGCCTTGGGAGCCGTTTGTGCACTGTGAGTCAAACCACGATTCTCTAAGAGTTACCTGCAGTATATTCCTACTAGAGGGCTTTTTGTTTTAATTCTGCAGCACATCCAGTAACTACCAGGCATATAATCGTTTACCAACTTGAAACTCTTTTATTTAACACAAGATGCCCTTACAGATACTGAATTGTTCCAAATTAACATTCTGAAAGGTAGTAAATGAGTTACTTAAAATAACTTCCAGTCCCTATAATTTAATACATCTAAAAGTGCCTATAAATCAATAGAAATGAATATAAAGAAAAGGCTAATCATGAAGATTCATATTAGGACATTAGCATATCTGATATACTTCACCAGAAACTTCACAAATTAGCAAGCCCTCAACTATCTGTACCATGAACTGTTCAAGGAAAAGTTCACTTACACCAAACTTCCTTCCCTCTTTTTAATAAGGCTACCTCAAATTCTTTTTATGAAGTAAAAGTCTCCTATCCTACTATGCAACTGGCAACTTTTCAAAACGTCCAAGGAGCTTAACAGTTCCTTTATGCAACACTAATTATCTCCTCTCCAAAAAAAGAAAGAAGCCCAAACAAACAAAAGAAGAGTGGCAAGATCGCCTGAAGCAAAAGTGTGAGAGGACTCCGTATGTGGTAGAAACCTCTGGACTTAAGACTAAAAAAATCCAAGCCCAGGCGCCACTTCTTTGAAATGAAACGCTGGGCTTATTGGACTAGTATTCATCATCAGTAAAAGAGAGCTATATCCAGTGTCTCCTCTACCTACCTCACAAGGTTGCCAGGAAGATCCACCAATAAACATGAAACTGCCTTTTGTCTTAATGCATACAAATCAGATCCTTACTAGGAAACCCAAAATCCATTCAAATACAATGCCTTTGAAAACAGACATGCTTCACAGAGATTATTTAGTAACAAATATATGTATAGCCTGGTCCCACAATATTTTGGCTAATAAAAAAAGAACAGTAGCTGGCGTGTGTGCGCACGCCTTTAATTCTAGCACTCGGGAGGCAGAGCCAGGTGAATTTCTGTGAGTTCGAGGCTAGCCTGGTCTACAAAGTGAGTTCAGACAGGCTCCAAAGCTACACAGAGAAACCTGTCTCGAAAAACCAATAAATAAATAAATGAATGAATGAATGAATGAATGTTTTACTTTGCTGTCGGTTCCCAAGCCTACATGGATCTAGCTGTGAGAATGATGCTTTTCAAATCAACTAGGCATGAAAAGAATGGCTCAGCGCTTAAAGTAAACAGTAAAGCTTGAATTCCCTTCTACTGTAAAAAATCAACATTAGTAAATAACTTAGAAATCAAAGAATCGGAATCTATTGCACTAAAGTACTTCTGAACCTGTCAACTTACATTTACTGTCATACAGAACAACCTTGAATGTAGTCACATTATAAATGTGATGCCTGCCCTTCGGTTTAGGCTACAAAGGAATTACAGATGCAAACATAAGAAGTTTAACTGCTCCAAGACCAGTTTCCTAGAACAGCCATGATGTGTGTTTACCCCTTTAACGTGACAAACCGAACTTTAATTTGTTGTCTCACCCATCTCTGCCGTTTATTTCCTACTACATTAAAGTAATTAGTGAAAACAGACCAGCCAGCTCTACTTTTTGGTTCTCAGGCACTGACACAATACCAGTGTTTATATTGCAAACACTTCATGGAAATGCTTGAGTAAATACATGAAAAAAATCATGTGTTTTTTCCTTGATTTAAAAAAAGAAAAACTGACCAATTCTTTAAAAAAAAAAAAAAAGGTTTGTTAATTCAGCTTGACCTCTGTAGGAACAAAGCAAAAACAACAAAGGAAAAAAGCAGTCAGAAGTTATCAGGAACAAACTTCAACTTTGTGCTGTAATGACTACGGATACAGGACAACTGAACCCTGAGGAACAGCAGCTTTCTTCAACTAGCTACCTGGAACAAGTGGTTCTACCTCTTAACAATACAGATAACCAGCAAGAAGCATAGTGAGGACTGTGGCAGATCCAACTACAGTCTGCAGCTCTTTTACTGCAATAGCATCTTGCTATATATGTTACCTTGAATTTGCCATCCTCCTGCTCAGCCTCCCAAGTCCTGGGATTACAGGCACGTACCACACATCCAAGCTCTGAATCTTTATGATAAACTGCCATGTGGTTAAAGAGTTATAGACTAATAATAGCTATTCTGCAATACATGATTTAGCAGCTTTAACTTCCACTAAATATATAAGTTGTTACTATAAATGCTGTTAAATTCAATAAATTCCTTCTAGGCAAGTGTAGAAGACCAAAATAGCAAAAGAGCTGATACCAGTATACTAAATGGGCTACTTATATTCCACTCCTCATTTCTTAGAGATTTACTCTATGTTTAGTCACTTAAGCCACAGCCAATTAACATTCGCTTTAACTTCTCTTAGTGATACGGATTTGAAACCACGTCTAAAGATAGTTACTTCTAGGAGACAGATACAGAGCAGCAAGGGTAGCAACTTAATGTTTCCAGTATCTTACAAATTTGGCTGACTGTGAGGTTGCCATTAGCTACTGATGGTAAAAATTTACAGTCTGAGAAAGATCTTACACATCCTCCTTATATATCACATGGGGGAAAAAAGTCTGGGTTTAACTACAAGTTAGGATATCAACTGACACTGTGAGTTCATGCAGAATGTATCACAACAGACTGTGCTATTTAACATATTAACGCTTTATTTAACACCTGCTAGTCAATAAAATTTGCTTTAGAAACTTGTAATGTTACCTCTTCTGACTATGGCCCTGTCAAATCTAGAACCTAAGGAATTGTTATAAAGTCACACTTTAAGAGTTGTGTTTTTACAAAATAAAATTTGGTTTTAAGTTTGTTTTGGTTTGGTTTTTTGAGACAGAATTTCTCTGTATAGACCCAGCTGCCCTGGAACTCACTCTGTAGACCAGGATGGCTCAAACTCATAGAGATCTGTCTGCCTCTGCCTCCCAAGTGCCACCACTGCCTGGCTAACTTAAAATTTTAATTAACTTTATAACTTTTATTTATGTGAGTGTTTTGCCTGTATGTACATCTGTGCACCACTAGTGTGCTTGATGCTTTTAGAAGTCTGTATTGGATCCTCTGGAATCAGAGTTAGAGATGGTTGAGAGCTACCATGTGGGTGCTGGAATTGAACCAGGTCCTTGAAAGAACAGCAGTGCTCTTAACCACTGGCCATCTCTCTAGCCTCCAAGTTTTTTGTTGTTGTTGTTTTGACAATTTAACTAGTTTATCTGACCCTCATAAAGTCAGTTGTTGGTTTTTTGGTTTCTTTTGTTTTTCTGAGACAGGGTTTCTCTATGAAGCCCTGACTGTCCTCAAACTCAGAGATCTGCCTGCCTCTGCATCTCTAGTGCTAAAATTAAAGGTATGCACCACCATGCCTGACTTCATAATAAACATATATCTTCAATCCCGGTCTATTTAAAAATAAAAAAGGAAAAGGTGTGAGAGGCTAGGGAGAAAGGGGGAGTGTGTATACTTGTAATCTCTAGTGCTAAGAGGCTCAGGCAGGAATGGCACTAGTTCAAGTGACCACTTAGTCAACACTGAGCGTCACACTAAGTCCCTGTCTCAGACCACACAGCACAGCACAACCGAGAACAAAGCACCATAATCACCATGGTAAACGCTCATTAAAATCCACTAAAAATCAGATTATATAAACAAAAGCAAAGTTATAAGAAACAATCACAACTTGTTTTTCCCACAGAGATATTTTATATCATTCTGCACTTTCAAACATTGTATTTTGCCAGTATTCCTTCTATGTAATTAAAAAGTCTCAAAATTTAAAATTCCTAGATTTTGTAAGCATACTTTAAAAATTACAGCCTAAAAAGCTGGAGAGATGGCTTGGCAGTAGGAGTGTTTGCTGCTCTCTGCAGAGGACTTGGGCTTGTCCCCAGCACCCACATCAGGTAGCTCATAACATCTATGACTCCAGGCTCCAGGAGCATCCTACCTTTTCTGGCCTATGTGAGCACTTACTACATGTGGTATACACATAGCAAAACAACTTATAAACACAAAATAAATCTTTTTCTAAAAAGTACTGCATAAACTAGAAGAACATCTGTGAATCTGTTTTTTTGGAAAGCAGAATAGATTACTCCACAGACCTGGTGTGGGGTTGAGGGACATAAACCTGAAATAGGACTTATATACATATATGTTAATCTACAATTAAACATATAAATCTACATAATTAAATGCAAAGTACATGTACATAATAAGTGAGTACCTTCAGCCTTTTAATATAAGATGCACAATTTATCCCTAATATTATTCATAATGTACCTTAATGACACTAGATAGAAATCTCAAACTTAAAATTCCACACCTGCTACTTGCGTAAGACTACAGGGGAGCCTCACCTTGGAGATAAGCATGGAAGGAAATCAAACTCTATCATATAACTTAAGCAAAGTACAGGTTCGGTCCTCAGGTCTTTCACTTTACGGAGTTATTTGTAAATTTAGGGTCAGCTAGAGCATGTGCAGGAGATGAGAGACAGGGAGGCAGAGGAGGGGGAGGAGAGGAGGAGGGAGGGAGGGAGAGAACACTGGAGTGAAACTGCATATCTCCTATCTGTGAGGAACACGGAGGTCTTTGATAACAACTTATTTTCTTCCAATTAGTTCTTCAACTAAAAGGATCATCATAGTTCTACTCAGGAGATCAATGAACATTTGTTATAAAACTCACAATAAAAATCTGAGTCTTGGGGAAAGAGGGGGATAACTCTGTTAAATGCATCACAAAACTTGAAGATAAATAAATATGGAACCATGTTCAGCTTCAGTCTTTCTCCATCACTCTACAGGCATTCATACACATCCGTTCCTGTGTGGGTGCTGTGTGTGGAGGCCTCTAGTTGACTGACCCCAGGTAGCTTCTCTGAGCTCTCTCCACTTTGAGGGTATCTTACCAGTCATGGTAGTCCAGCCAGCCAGTTTGTCCCTAGCGTCCTGTCTTTCCACCAGTGCTGGAACTACTGGTGGCTACTGATCTGCTTGGCTTCTACATAGGTTCTGAGCATCCAAACTCTTACTGTATTTGTGAGGCAAGTACTTTATCCTATGAACCACTTTACTAGATGCTGCTTTTTCATTAAAAAACAAAAATGATAGTACTGACAATCTATTAAGTACTTTCTTACTAAAAGAATAATGTTCATACCAATATTTAAATTAAATTTCACTGAATAAATCTACTTCCTCATGTACTTTTTTGGGTTTTGTTTCGAGACAGGGTTTCTCTGTGTAGCCCTGGCTGTTCTGGAACTCACTCTGTAGACCAGGCTGACCTCGAACTCAGAGATCTGTCGACCTCTGCCTCCTGAGTGCTGGGATCAAAGGTGTGTGTCACCACCACCTGGCTTACATGAACCGTTTTATCTCAAAGAGTAGTAGTTCCTTCTGTATCTTATAACCACCTTTTTCTTCTTACTAAGGACTGGTGAGACTTTTCTTGGTCTCTAGATTGTCTACTCACATACTGAAACTCAAATTCTTAGATAAAAAGTGATAGAGCTTGTTTTAAAAATACGATTTTAAATCTGTGATACAATGGAAAACTATATATAAGATGTAGATTTGAAAGAATATACATTTCCTAAGAAAGATAAACACCAATAGAAATTCTAATACAATTCATTTATATTAACAAAAACTTAGTTAACTGGAAACATTAAATTATACCCTACCATAAGCTGAGGTAAATATATATTACCTAAGATATCATTTTAGATAACCTACCAGTAATAGACTATGCATTAAAATCAACCAGTAATAGACTACACAACAAAAAGATACAAATGACAACTTAAAAAGTAACCTAGTTAAAAATAAGGCTTTATTATGAAGCCATACTTCTTCGAGTAAGTGGAAAATGTCATTTTGTTGAGATGTGTTGTGGGAAAGTAATGTGGTTGGGGTATCTTTCCAGCTTTACCACCAGCAATTCAGTCATCCACAGTCAGACTTGAAGATCAAGCTATCAGAATAAACAGGACTATGAGCAATTTCTTTAATAATATTTACACAATCTCAAAGAATACTACATGATGGCAAATGTTAAGTACTAAAATTTTGAACCTTTCATTTCAGTCCAATTCTTTTGGAAACTTTAAGTTGAAAATGACAGTTAAGTCAGAAAGAAAACAAACATAAGATGTGGTTTTAGAAAACAAGTGCTTTAGTTATATGCTCAAACATAATTATTGAAATCTGATGTCTATGCAGGCCCAAGAGGGTCATCTATATTTTCACTCTCTCTGTCTGGAGATGCCACTGTGAACTGCTATTTATCACTAAAGAAGAGGATAGTCTGGACCATTAACTGCCACTGACACCAAATGTGTATATTAAAGTAGCACTAACAGTTAAAAGAGTTTCTCCAATCAAGCCAGTGATATACAGTTCTTTGCTTCAGAAGAATGAAGCCTCATGTTTCGTTATCCATTCTAATTAGGTAAGAAAAAAATTCTGTGCTTTATTTCTAGAAGATTATAGATATCAAAATATAATTAAGTTTATTATTAAGAAAAAAATTCCTTAAAGTCAGCTTGGATTAAATTTTGGCAAAAAATATGAAGAACAAATTTAGACAAAAGTATCAGCAATGTAAACTACAAATGTAGTCTGCTATCACAGATCAGTAAATGTTAGCAGAAGTGTTAAACTGGAATGTTCTCAGGTCAGCTAATGTAAAACATATTCAACTGCTTGAAATTCAAAACTAGTTTTTCTTTTGTGCTCTTGTTCCCTCACACTTAACAAGGCTTTTATTATGTATTGTACTGTTATCTGATTACAAAAAGGTTTACATTGTAAGCATTTAACATGGTGGGGAGAGTCATAAAATTAGTAATGAAGAATGCCCTGTTCTCTCAATTTTATACATATTTATCCATGACTAGGCTGGCACTCGAGTTTTACAAAGTAGCCCATAAGAATACTGAGAAAACAGTGGACAAACCTGAAAGAATAGCTTCTTTCAAATATAGTAACATATGGGAGAACTTCCTGATATCATTCACCAGCTCCTTGATGTATTCCGGATCAAAAATGGAGTTGGAACTTACGGACTTGAGCCCCATTTCAGAAGTTGTAATAGCAGCAGAGAGTTGGCCTGGTGCCCAAACACGTTTTTTCTTTGCCTTTTTCTGTTTGTGAGCAATCATCCTCTCATTTAACAGTCAGAAAAACTGAAATCCTTCAGGGGACAAAAAACAAAAGAGAGGGGAAAATACTGTATCAGCCAAGAAACATCATACCAGGTTTCACCAACAGCCCGCAACCCACCTCAGCAGCATTCTAGTTTTAGAAAACACTGAACTACTGATGACAGCATCTTCCACTAAATGTCTACAATTCTGACAACTCTCTATGATCAGCAAACCCTCGGATATGCAAGCTACCTTTCTTTTCATTTCACAATGCAAGGAACCTGAGGTCTAGAGGCTAAAATGCATATATACTCTCAACTGATAACTGAAATTAAAACCTGGATAAGCTCTAATGTAAAAATTTGTGCTCATAATTACTTGGCTTTAATTCTTTTTAAAGTAATTTATTTATTCTTATTTTACATGCATTATTGTTTTGCCTGCATGTGTGTGTCTGTGTGAGGGTACCAGATCCCCTGGAGTTGGAGTTACAGACAGTTGTAGGCTGTCATGTGGGTGCTGAGAATTGAACCCGGGGCCTCTCGAAGAGCAGACGTGTTCTTAACTGCTGAACCATCTCTCTGGCCTCTGGCTTTAATTCTTAAGATACAGATTTTTTCTTTTTTTAATTGTAAAAATACTTTCAAAGCGTCACCTAGTAGAAGGTCATATTTTCCCTTTAGAGAATTGTCTTCAAAACTAAAGATGAAATATATTTTGAGAGCAATGTTTCCCAAATCGTCATCTCCGCTTACTACATGACCTCAGGAGCAGTTAAATCATTTCTTCACTGTACTCTGCTCATTTATGGAGAACATACTAACCACACCTGCTCCAGAGATTACTGTCAGAGTCAGATGGGAGAATGATACAGACATGTCCAGTCAGCACATTGGCTCCATTAATGTCATTTCCAAGAATGCATGTACATGCACATGTATCCAGCTTATCAAAACTTGTCAAGATTATTTGTTGAAAGAAGCTCAAAGAATGTCCAGTAATCTCACATACCATATTATGAGAGCTTGCTTTTATTTTATTTATTTATTTGTTTGTTTGTTTGTAATTTTAGGATGATATAGTAAAAGGGAAATATTTGGTATAAGAAAAAACTTATACCAAATATGTAATTCCAGATGTGTAATCTATACAATTAATTTACAGGCTCATATGAAGATTAAAAGAGATCACAAAATAAAAAGGGTTTTCTGTTAAGACATCTAATCCCAATCTACTGGAGCTCAAAGTTTTTGTCTTTTATCTTTATTTAATTGTTCCAGAATTGAAAGTCCGAATTTTGGTGATAGCTCTTGAAATCATAAAGGAAACAACAGATGAGGGCCAGGTGAGAGGAGGCCTGGTGTGGTGTGCACACCTTTAATACCAGACTCCTGAGGCAGAGCAGCAAGACCTCTGCAAGTTCAAGGCTAGCCTTTTAGGACAGCCAGGACTATGTAGAGACCTGGTCTCATTAAAAAAAAAAAAAAGGAATTAAATTAGCTCAAACATCATAGGAAGTTTTCCAAATATGCTATGAGTATTTGGATACTTTCAGAATGATAGAACAACTGAGATCTCCATGTAATCAACAGAAGAAAGTTTCATGTCATAGTATCTGTTATATGTAAGATACATTGTTTATTCATACTACATCTGACATAATAGATTTTTGGTTTCCAATTACAATTCTCTAATTTATCCACTCTTACTTTTTTTTTTGGTTTTTCGAGACAGGGTTTCTTTGTGTAGCTTTGCGCCTTTCCTGGAACTCACTTGGTAGCCCAGGCTGGCCTTGAACTCACAGAGATCCGCCTGGCTCTGCTCCCAAGTGCTGGGATTAAAGGCGTGCGCCACCACGCCCGGCCCACTCTTACTTTTATTGCTACTACACTGATGAACTATCATTATTTCTTATTAAGCTATACTTATTTCCTAAGGATTTGTCTACTTCCATTTTGTGCCATGAACCTCTAAAATGTATGTCTCTTAGTATTCCTTCTTTGCTCAATACTTTTCAAAAGGGCAAAGGTAAATGCTATGGTCTATGAGGTTCCAAATGATAGCTGGCTCCCACCTGCCTCTGCAAAACCATCTGGACTCTCATTTTGTCACACACACCCTTTTCATTTTCAGACATTTTTGTTTACTATAACCCACAGCATGAAGTAATTATGCTCCATGACTAGTATACACATTGAGTATGTCATTTTTGTGTATAGTGCATGTACAAATGCATCTGTTTCACAAACACAATTCTAAACGCCCATGTGACATATCTGTGTATTTTCTTATTCTATCCTATTTCATGTTTTACTTATTTTTATTATTATTTACTTTTGGTTATTTGTATGTGTGTATATGAGTCCAGACACCCACGGAGGCCAGAGAAGCTGGCCTGGATCCCCATGGAACAGGAATTATAGGCAGTTGCAAGCTGCCTGACAGGGCTACTGGAAACCAAACTTAGTTCTTCTACAAGAACAGCGTGTTCTCATAGGCCCTGAGCTATCTCTACTTCAGCCCCGGCTTCATTTTTTAGCTGAGGATCCTGTCTACCACATGATGTTTCATCTGCCTGGACATTCCTTCCTCCTTGGTTTACTTTCTCTGTCAGCTCAAAAATCACTGTCAGAAAGCTCACCACCACCACCACACCAGAGCAGAATCTAAGTAGTCCTGCAGTATCTGAAATCTTCACTTTGTACTTGCTATAGTTCAAATAGATGCCTTATCCCATGATTCCTTGCCAAGACTACAATCAAGACCATAACAATTTGCTAACTGAGAATTCTTTGCTTCCACCACAGTAAGCATATTAGGGATGGCCTACTTCAAACTATCTGCAAAATGAACGAATTAGCAAGAATAGTAATGAATAGGTTTATAAGTTTACTGTAATGATTTTATAGAAAACACAAAATTAACTAGATTTTAATATTTAAGGGAAAATCGCTTAAAATTCTATCCCTAAAATATTCTCAAAAAGAAGCATATGAAATTATATTAAGGTACAAAATTACATAAAACAAAAATCAAAGTTGTATTTCTTTTATTTAGTTTTGTTTTTCTCAGACAGGGTTTCTCTGTGTAGTCCTGGTTGTCTTGGAACTTGGAACTCTGTAGTAGATCAAGCTGACCTCGAACTCACAGAGATCTGCCTGCCTCTGCCTCCCGAGGAGTGCTGGGATTAAAGGTCTGTACCACCTTGCAGACCTGAAACTTTTACTTCTGCTACTACTTCTTCTGATTTTGTAACTAGGGTGCCTCATTACCTTTTTAACAATTTTAAGATTCCTTTACTCAATGTCTTTGTCAATTTCAAATTATTTAAGCATATATTTTTTATACTTAAACTTGCTTTAAATCTCAAATTATTCACCAAACACCTTTTTGGGGAGCAGATGCGTGTAATTTCCAAAATGAACCCAGGACAATTTTTGGTCATTAACATTAAATTATCCCTTTCAACTAACAAAAATGAATAAAAATAATACTCAACTACCTTGTTTGGGCAGATCTTTTATGTATCACTGAGAAGGCTACTAATTAGTCTACCAAACTTTATCACCTTTTGCAGTTTACATAATAAAGCCTTTTCTGTTTATTTATGGCACCTTTAAATTTAGTAAACTGGACAATTAGTCAGTCACTGATAAGTCCCTGATAAAAACTTTCAAGAATTTAAAAGACCCGAACAAGTTTAAAAACAGAACAATTTGTGTCAAATTAGCAACTCAAAGTTGTAAACCCTCTGAAAAAGGCTTCTAACTTTTAGATAAGACTTAGAAAGTCTGTTAACACACAAACGAATGAACACAAATAGAAAGAAAAAGGGCTGAAATATTGCATTATACTAAATGTACTAATTTTTAGAAAGTTTTACAACTTTTCTTACATTTAAAACTTTAAAAGGGCAACATTAACAACTGAAAAGATGTTTAAAATTAAAAATCACACTTTCATAATTGAACTATGACACTGAGGAAAAGTCTGGACAATATGCACTTTTGCAAGATCCTATACACTACTTTTCCCATTGCACAAAATGAATATTCTCTGGTTAGTTTGGTAATATAAAGTTATAGTTAATAACAGATTGCAAACTGGTTATATTTAATTAAATTAGATAGTAATGCATGGAAAGTACTTAGCACAGTGCCTGGCATGAAGACTGCAGTAATTGGAGCTATTATTACTAGAGTACTTGATTGTGGAAATTGTTCTTAAGCATATTTAAGTAATAAAACAAGCTGTGGCTTCATAAGTCTATATATTGTAAACAAGAAACATAGGACTGGAAACAATTCCAAAAGCTTAACTGATTCATGGAAACCTAGTAAATGCTTCCAAGTGAAGTTTGAAACTGTGCAAACAGACTGTCTGAACGAAATACTTGTGAAACTAATTCTCATCTCTTCCAACTTCAAGTCATAAACATTAAAAATTGTATTATCTATGTCTTTAAAGAATTTTTATAGCAAGTAGGAAATGAAAATGAATATACAAGAACTACTTTGTACACTCTAAACTCTAAATCGTTTGTGCATGACAAATTATGGATTCAGAGCTCAGTGGAAAAGCGTTGCCTGGCAAGAGGCCCTGGATCCAACCAACCACTAGGAGAAAAAAAAAATGTGCACGCAAATTTCCTAAACTCCCAAATGGTGACTTTTACAAGACTTCACAGTCCATGTCAATCAAAATCCCCTCACACTACATAATGTATATGATAGAAGCAGAGAGCTAACGGGAATGTAAAACTGCCCAAAATATCTATACTTCAGTTCTTACTACTTAAAACTTTTAAAAGTTTGCATAAATTTCAGAAATCTGCTATTTCAGCATAAATTCTGAGTTTGTGAGAATCTATTCAAAGACACTGAAAAAAAATCCACAGGAGTCAAGTCTAAAAGTTCTTTAATTATACTTTTTAAAAGCACTCTACAAAACGGAATGGGAAACATGTCAGAAACAGCTTTTCCTTAACAAACAATTTCTAAAGGAAGATATACAACACACATACATTTCATTCCTGTTTGCAGTTTGAACCGGCATGATAATTTTAAAAAAGTAAAGATTTTAAAAAGGGGGTTTTTGGGGGGGGGCGAGGAGAGGGAAAAAAAGCTGCCCTGCCTCCCACGCCTCCAGAATGTTTAGCATTTCCTGGCAGGGAAGGCTCACTTCTGACCAGCCAAAACTATCCAACGCCAACTATCCAACGCCAAAGAGCACGTTCCCCATCCCTGACTTAAACACAGAAAAAATACAGAAACGAAAAGGGCAGTAAACACTGATAGCGACAGATAAAAGGACACAACAGACAAGCTACACAGTCGGAGTCGAAAGCCTTAACAGGTGACGTCCTGCTCTCTAAAAAGGTGTTTGGTGAATTATCTCTCAAGGGTAAAAAAACTGATAAAGCAGAGACTGTCATCAGCCACTAGAATTCTGCCTTCAAAGTCCTCAATCCTGAGCACGTCCCTCCTAAAACGTTTTAAAAATTAAAACCATTCTAACCTCCAAACATTTCCAAATCAGAATTAGAACACACCATGAGACTGAGGAGCGCTCAAAAAGAAAAGCCCCTCTAAACACAAAACAGATGAGAACAATACACAGGACGGGAACTCCTAAAATACCTTGGAACTGAGCACCCAACTGGAGAGAGAAATGCAGGCGGGTTGGCGGGAGCAGACTGTGGCTCAAAGAGCATGGATTCTGGGGCAGGGCGGCCTAGGTTTAAGCCTTGATACTGTCAATTACTACTTTGTTTGGACAGCTTTTAACCTCACCTTCCCTGTGTGAGAAATGAGTTGAAGGGTCATGGATCTATCCTGAGAACTAAAGGAGTTACAAGGTGTGAAGTTTCAGTACAGAGTAGGTAAAACACGCGCTAACTGCGCGTCTTTACTTGGGATCACCGCCGTCGGCTCACCCTGCAGGTCGGCGCTCCACAGTCCGGTCCGAAGCTCATATTCAGACCCAGACTCGACAGCAACTCTCGGCAACCCCAACCCAGCAGCCTCTCTGAGAACCAGCACCACAGCCCTTACTCACCCCGGGGCTCCATCCTGTGTCCCCCGCGCCGTCTCCAGATGAACTCTCCCGGCCTTGCGGCGGCAGCCGCCTAGAGCTGAAACTCACTGCCTCCATCCCCCATGCCGGGCTAAGCCAGCACTGCAGCCAGGCTGGCCGCAGCTGCGGCGCTCCGCCCTGGCCCCACCCTCGTCCCGCCCTCAGCCCACCCCCTGGAGGCCAACCCATTGGCTCACACTCGCGGGGGCGGGGCCAGCACACACAGCAGGGTAGAAGAGTCCAGGGTGTGAGAGTCTAACAGTGTTTGGCCTGACTGGGTCTTCACAGAGGAGCTGCGTGCTTAGGGAAAAGTCACCCGAGAGTGGATCTGGCTGATGGGAGTTCTTGGATGACGGATCTGTATTTCCTGGACCGCTTTCATCCTCCATTGCCAAACCCGGAGTGTGATAACAGCTGGAGAGGAAGGCTCCACACAGGTAACGCGTACCACAGCCTAGCCCAACACCCTTCCACAAAAGAATGAACTACACTGCTCGGCGGTGGTGGCTCATGCCTTTAATCCCAGCATTTGGGAGGCAGAGTTCGAGACCAGCCTGGTTTACAGAGCGAGTTCCAGGACAACCAGGGCTGTTACACAGAGAAATCCTGTGTTACACAGAGAAATCTGTCTCAAAACAAACAAACAAACAAGACAAAAAACATCAACAGGGTCCCCAGAATATAAGGGCCTTTGGGAAACCATGGGGAGGGTGTCTGTGAGAACAGTGAGAGAGAGAAATCATCACATGCGGGAGAAAAAAGGATCCAGAGTAGTGTTGAGGAGAGTTGGAAAGACACAGTGGGTGTAGACGTTAAGACAACAAAAACCAAGGGAGAAAGAAGCAAAGAAGCAAGAAAAGGTTGGGACCAAGGAGACCAGAAAATAAGAGGTGAATTGCCACAGGCCAGCAAGTGAGGCCCCGAGACAGGAGACAATTCTGAAGAAAAGACACTTACTGTTTTCCAATTTATTACAAGAAAAACAGCTTCTTCAGTATAACTCAAAAAGAAAAAAATAGAATTGCTTGGTTACTTTAGCTCCACACTGGATTTCTAAGATTCACACAAATGAATCTTTTATCCTCAAACACAATACCCAAGTTTATGCCACAAGTATTAAGGAAACCTCAAACCAAGCTACCTTTTTAATTGCATTGGGGAAAAAAAATTGTACTGAAGACTTTTGGAAACTGAGAGGAAAGGCGTCCTCAGGAATAAAAGGCGCTTAGGATGGAACAACTACAGTTCAAAGCACACATTTGTGGAGGAAATGTTAGGACGTCCTTTAACTACCCAAACACCCCTGTAAGTCTGTTCTTAAAACCTATCAATTCTTTTGTACTTCTCTGCCATTCCACTTAGTAAAGAGGACTGAGTTGATCTTGGTGGCACACTCCTGTAATGCTAGCATTCAGGAGATAGAGGCAGCTGGGTCTAGAGTCCAAGCCAGGCTCTGCTACATAAGAACCTATCTCACTGACCTCCCACCACCACCGACCCTCCCCACCCAACTGACAAGAAAGATTGTGTTCTCATTCAAATGGGCCTGATTGTGTCATTGAATGCTAAGATGAATGAGTCTCTGCGCAGAGAGAAGGCACGGGCAGTCAGAAGACATGAGAAGTGTAAGGCGTGAGAAAGACAACCGGAGAATGGTGAGGAAAAGATGGGACAGGGAATGAAAAAATAAGATGGAACCGGAGATAAGGAAGCTAGAACAGAAAGATTACTTACTGCCAGACTCTAACAGCTAGAAAAAGAGGAAGAATACCCTAATGCAAAGTTGTGAGGGAAGTGAAGCCAATGCAGACTTTGAGTGGTTACTCAGCAAAGACAAGTGGAGAATAGAGGCGCTTCTTGGACACTTAGTGCCCCAGTTTTTTGTTTTTCAGATTTAATTGTTTAAAATGTACTCATAAATCCTCAAGTTTAACTATATCAAAATTGAAAGCAATAATAATATTTAGACATGTAAAAAATATTCCCCTAAACACCACCGGAGAAAAACAATGCACCATGAACAACTCACTGGCTACTCAAAACTGAAGGATACCAACAGGAGAAGAAAGGATTCTGGAGGCCAAGGGCATCAAGAGAAGAAAGTATGTGCCCAGTATGGTGGCACACACCTTTAATCTCAGCACACAGGAAGCAGAGGCAGGTGGAGCGCTGTGAGTTTGAGTTCAGCCTGGTCTACAAAGTGAGTTTCAGGAAAATCAGAGTACACAGAGAAACCCTGTCTTTAAAAAAAAAAAATCACAAAAAAGAGAAGCATATGACTCTATCTGCCCTGAGTGGTTGTTTACCTTTCCTACAATAGATCTGACTCTAACTATCCCTATCCTTATCCAAAAAGCCAACTACTGTCCACAGAACCTGACACAGAACAGATCAATGAATATGAGATGGTTACATTATAGGTAGGGTTGTTTATGGGGAAATTCTGAGAGCTTATAATCTTAATCCTTCAATCAGTTAAAAAATATTATTCTTCATCCAAAGGATATTTGCAAATATTCACAACTATAAGTTCATTTTAAATTAAAAGGGCTATCTTATCTTTCCTGATCTACATTTTAAAGTAACTTTATATGACACAAATAAGTTTAAGCACAAAAAGCACAATACTGAAATAATACTTTTCTACTTAAAATTACTGGTTTATAATAAAATTATAAAGCCCACCTCTCAAAAGTAAAAACTATCTTTGAATCATCTACTGCAGATCTGCAACATCTCAAATTGTTCCACAAGTTACAGAAAAACATTCTGTAAGCACCCTGTAATTGAAAAGAAATTACTTGTGTTTCTACCATTCTCTGTTATAATTGTTTCTAGCATTTTCCCTTCTAAAAATGGTAATTCACGCTCTCTTTAGTTGCCTGTGAATCATCCATCCTGTTAAGCATCAACATACACATTTCTAAGTTTTCTTTGTACATTCTCTTAAAAATATCTATGGTACCATACTGAATGATTATGTTTCCTATCTATAATGGTGACATAGCCGATTGCTAGTTTTCTTCAGCAGATGATTTCACATTCCTGAAGTAGGTGGTGGATTTAGGCAGCCTCTGTTTTGCATAGCAGAACATGGTCCTGAGAGCACTGGACCGCTGGAGTCATTTGTGGTTGTCACGGTTGAGGAAGGGGCTCTACTGACATCTAGTGGGTAAAGGCCATGGACATGCAAACGCCTGCAAGCACAGGACAGCCGGCTCTGAACAGCATAGCTAGTCTCAAGTCAAGACGCCTTACTCTATACCCGACTGCATTATACTTATGCTCTGTAAGTTGTACAGCAAAAAAATACGTCACGTTATATCACAGTATGCCCTCAGCAAAACCTGGACTCAGTCAACACAATTTCTTCAACAAAAGTTACAAGAAAACAGATACAAAGAAAAATGTCTAGATTAAAAAACCTTAAAAGAGGGCCATGGGTAGTAGTGCATACAGGTAGATCTGTGAGTTCAAGACCAGCTTGGTCTGCATAGTGAGACACTATTTGAAAGAAAAGAAATCCTTAAAAGATAAAGTGCAAGAATAAATATCAACAGATCTGTTCATTCACTGTAGTAAACAACTAGGAAAGTGTGTGTGTGTGGGAGTGGGGGTAGATAGATACTGTTTTCAAATGTTGGACTACACAGAGCAAGGGGCAGTAGTCTTTGAGAGAATCACAAACCAATAAAATAAATTCCACAATCTCTGAACTTTCAATGAAGTAAACTCTACCATCTCCTAATTTAATGGAGTGAAATCTACAGTCTCCCAACTCTTGCCTAATGGCACATTTTAGACCACAGCAAATGAAGAGAGAAGCCAGGCAGAATATGGCACTCTTGCTAAACTGAGGAGAGCAGGATCCTAGTTCCAGGGTGAAGGGTGAAGTAAATAGGGAAGAGGACCCTCAGGCCTACATAGGGAATTCCTTAGCTCTTTCTGAATACCAACCTGCACTTTCAGGGCAAAATTCCACAAAGGTACAAAGAATTTCAAGGGAGCTGGAGACTTGGGTTTTTCATTGTACAGAGAGCAGAATGACCTACTGAATACTCAAAGGGAGATCAGATCCTAGGAGACCATGCCTTTTAGTTCATCTAACTCAGCCCTAATAAAACTTCAAAATAAGGACATTTTGTTTGTTTGGTTTTTCGAGACAAGGTTTCTCTGTGTGTAGCCCTGGCTGTCCTGGAACTCACTCTGTAGACCAGACCGGCCTCGAACTCACAGAGATCCACCTCTCTCTGTCTCCCAAGTGCTGGGATTAAAGGTGTGCGCCACCACCGCCCGTCAACAAGCACATTTTAAAAAGCTATTGCTTAAAAGCTATGTTGTAATATTTACAATAAATGAAGAAGTAAAATGAATGGTGATGACATAAAGAAGGGCAATGAAAACTGACAATGAGTCTTATGTGTGAATTGACAATATTATTTGAAAGTATAAATTTAAAATGTGTATTAAAATCTCTGGAAGTACAACTAAAATAATATTAACAATTTTGACAAGACAGATTTTACAGAAAATTATACTCCAAATGGCAAAATACACACTCACAAAAATAGGTCATATGTGGGATTATACAATTACTTCCAATAAATAACTGAAATAGTATACGTTTTCTGACCTAGGCAAGATTAAATGTGGCATCAACAGCATAAAGGTATCTGTGGAATCCCCAAATATTTGTTAATTACAAAATAGGTTTTTAATCCATAGGCCAAATTTACACATTCAAAAATTTAAACTATTTTGAATTGAATGAAAACAAAAACACGCTGGGAGATAGTGGCTCACACCTTTAATGCCAGGACTCAGGAGGCAGAGGCAGGCAGATCTCTGCGAGTTCAAGGCCAGCTTGGTCTACAGCATTAGTTCCAGGACAACCAAGAATACACACACACACACACAAAAAAAAAAAAACCCTGTCTCAGAAGGAAAAAAACAAAACAAAACAAAAACGATTACTTAAACTGAAAAAAATCTAGCTAGACTGATCAAGAAATAAAGACAGCAATAAACACAAACTACTAATTTGAGTGAAAGAAGGAACATCTTTATAGACCCAACAGACTACAAAGGAATTTTATAGCAACTTTAAATTGAACAATGTCAAAGAAACCAAACAAAAGAAACAGAAAATCTAGAGTAGTCTTATACATGTTTAAAAAACTGAATTCATAATTTAAAACTT
This sequence comes from Peromyscus leucopus, assembly GCF_004664715.2. Taxonomy (NCBI): domain Eukaryota; kingdom Metazoa; phylum Chordata; class Mammalia; order Rodentia; family Cricetidae; genus Peromyscus; species Peromyscus leucopus. Next base: position 267,637 of record NW_023505424.1, on the reverse strand, counting down.
CCTGTAACAAAAACTGTAAATCTACTGGGTTTTACTGATAAAAATCCACTGAACCAGAAAATAATAATAATATATGCAAACACTTGCAGAACAAAAGAAGTAAAAATATTCCCAAATCTTTTTGAGGCAGCATTCTGATATTAAAACCAAACAATGATACTACAATAAGATTACAGATCAAATTCCTTAAATGCAGTATTTACACATAAACTATAACAATATCATAGTTAAAAAGAGCTTGTTCCAGGGAGTGTAAATTTAAGTTTAGCATTCACTAGAAAAACTCATGTGACCATTTCAAAAGATTCAGAAAAGCATCTAACAAAATTCCTTGTCCATCAATGGTCATTTAAAAAGTCAGCAAAGTTAAACTAGAAGGCAATTTCTTCACCCTGATAAAAGTCATTTATAAAAAAAGCCCACAGCTATCATTATAGCTAATGGTGAAAATACTGTTGTTAACCAAAGTTTAAAGCAGTACAGTAAGAAATAAAATGCATTCAGATTCAAAGAAAAGTAAACCACTTTACTCAGAGATGACAAATTTGTGTTCCTAAAAAAAAAAAAAACTCTAAAGAATTTGCTAAATACTACATTTAATAGAACAAGATCAGAACACAAGTTAATACATCATAATCAACTTTATAAACCAACAGTTGAATAATGAAAATTTAAAAACCAATTCCATTTACAATATCATCAAAATACCGGACATTTCAGGGGTAACCTTAACAAAACTTGCCCTAAACTGGTAACCACAAAACACCGCTGCTGGCCTAGAGAGCCACGTGACTCAAGCAGTGAAGACTTGTGCTGTTCGTGCAGACAACCTGAGTTTGGTTCCCAGCACCCACGTCTGGTGGCTTAACAACTGCTTCTAACTCCAGCTCCAGGAGACCTGACGTTCTCTGGCTTCTGCAAAGCACCAAACACATGTACACAACCAACACACATACAAATAATTTAAAATAAAAATAAATCTTAAAAAAAAACACTACTGCAAGAAATCAAATTGGCTATATTGACAATGTAGCAATCACTTTCATGAATAAGAAGAGTCAGTATCTTTTTTTTTTTTTAAAAAAAAAAAAGGCTCTCATATCATAGTCTAATGTTGGTCAAATTTAAAATAGCAACTTGCAGCCGGGTGGTGGTGGCGCACCCCTTTAGTCCCAGCACTCAGGAGGCAGAGGCAGGCAGATCTCTTTTAGTTCGAGGCCAGCCTGGTCTACAAAGTGAGTTCCAGGACAGCCAGGACTGTTACACAGAAAAACCCTGTCTCAAAAATACAAAACAAAACAAAACAGCGACAACCAAACCATCACCTTGCCACAGCTTAGAATCACCTGGGAAGAGAGTCTTAAGTAATAAATCTCCATCAGGTTGGTCTATGGACATCTCCACAGGAGGATTGGTCTTGATAGTTAATTGTTCTGGGAAGACCCAGTCCACTTGCAGGTAGTATCACTTTCTGGGCAGATCCTAAACTACACAGGATGGAGGAAGCCAGAGTAAAATGGCAAGCAGAAGCAAGCACGAACCCATTCATTTCTCTGCTCTTGACTGTGGATGAGATGTGAGTAGTGACCGCCTCGATTTCCCCCTCAATGAGGAGCTGTAACTGGGAATTGTGAGATAAACCCTTTCCTCTCCTAAGTAGCTCTTAGTCAGGGTGTTTTATCAGCACAACAGAAACGAAACTAGAAAATCTAGCATTCACTGTGTAGCTCAGGTCTTGAACTCATGGCAATTCTCCTACCTCAAATTATAATTTCAAGGAATCATTGTGGACCTTTCTTTTCTTTTCCTCTTTTTTTTTTTCCCTGAGATAGGGTCTCACTATGTAGCTCTGGGTGTCCTGAACTCACTCTTTAGACCAGGCTGGCCTAAAACTCACAGAGCTCTGCTTGCCTCTGCCTCTGCTGGGATTAAAGGCATGTGGCACTACACCCAGCCAGTGCTTAAATTTTATATTAAAATGTTACATATATAAAACAACCAATTTTTTTTTTTAATTGGAGAACTTAAGACTGCTTTACTTCAAGATTTGCTTTTAGCGACAGGAATCAAGATAGTATGATTCTAACATATTGACAACATACAGCAATAGAATAGAATCCAAAAGTAAAACCAAATATATAGGCCAACTGATTTTTTTCACAGAAGAAAAAAGTAATCTTCCGCCGGGCGTTGTGGCGCACGCCTTTAATCCCAGCACTCGGGAGGCAGAGGCAGGCGGATCTCTGTGAGTTCGAGGCCAGCCTGGGCTACCAAGTGAGCTCCAGGAAAGGCGCAAAGCTACACAGAGAAACCCTGTCTCGAAAAACCAAAAAAAAAAAAAAAAAAAAAAAAAAAAAAAAAAAAAAAAAAAAAAAAAAAAAAAAAAGTAATCTTCCAATAAATAATTGATAACCATATGTGATACCAATTTACTTGACAGGTCCCATAGACCTAAACATAAAATCTAAACACCAATTCTTCAAATTTAGGAGAATAGAAAGTGGGTGTGTCTATTTTAAAAATAAGATTATTTTTAGGATTACAACCATGTTTATGTATTATATATAATTTCCTTTCAGCCATAGGAGCAGTATTCAGCAGTTGAGTCAGTATAGCCTAAAATAGTTACCATCTGCACCCAAAAATTCCAGGATATTTTTTGAAACTATAGTCAAAAACACAAGAAATGATGATTTCTCTGCAGACCCCCAAAACAAAAGAAAACATTAGCAAACTGGATGAAAATTAACTTTTATTCTTTAAAATATCCTTTTAAAATATGAAATGCAAGCTAAAAGTGGAAAAAAATTGACAAAGAGTTTGTCTAAACTATGTCAAGAATGCTTACAAATGAGTAAACTCAGTAAGTAATGAAGGAATACTTTACAGGAGATACACAGCTAGGAAATACACACTTGGGACAGGGTTCAGTATGAAGAAGATGCAAATTCAAATTAACCTAAGACACTAATAATGACAAGAATTTTAATTTCAGCTAACCCAAACATTACATGTTGTTGAGGATGTAGAGCAACATTCCCTGTAATACAGTATTGCCATTCAAGGCACACAGTCGGAGGAAGACAATCTGGCAGCTTCTTACATAGTTAAATCTTCTCATTTATAAACCCACAAAAAATGAAACCATACATTCACTCCACATCTTGTTCACCAAAATTTTCACAGTATTCAGAAACTGCAAACAGCTGATGTCCCTCTAAACAAATAAGCTGAAAAAGCGGGGTACAGTCTTAAAATGGAATACTACCCCTAACAAAAAATGCCCATGACATAGCAAGAACTTTTAGGTGAATCTTAAAAGCACTCTACTAAAGGCTGAGAGACAGCTCCATGGTTAAGAGCACTTGTTTGCTCTTGTAAGGGACTGGGTTGGGTTCACAGCACTCACATGACAGCTTTTGACCATCCATACGTTCAGTTTTGGGGATTCTGGCACCCTCTTCTGGCCTTCACAGCACCAGGCATGCATGTGTTACATATACACATACTCAAGCAAAGCGCTCATACACATTAAAAAAAGAAAATAATCTAAAAAAAAAAAAAAAAAAAAAAAAGCCAACACATTAAAGCATTATGCTAAGTCAAAAAAGTCAGGTCAAAAAATGTCAAAAAACAATTTATGCATATTAGCATAATTATATTTATATAAAACTTTAGAAATATGAAAGTTAGTTAGTATTTAGCAGCAAAAATCATTATAATTGGTTGTCTATGGACAGAGTAGTATGTGGATGTAGGAGAAATTGCAGATTAGTATGAATGAATTTTAGAATGATGCAAATATCATCCTAAAAAACATTTTTATTATATAGTGATTACCTGGGCACAAATCATTGTCAAAATTCAAAGTGTATACTTATGAACCATAAATTCTACTATATAAATTATGCATCAATTAATTATATGTGTATGTCAGTATACATATATCAAATACATACAATATATGAACCTTATCTGTACCTTGATTCAAGCTATTAAAAATTACTTATAATTTGACTAAACACTGGACTGAATTATGGAGAATGTTGGTGTTACATTTAATAAATAACCTTTCTTTGGGGAAATACATGCTGAAATTTTATGGATAAAATAATATGCCTAAGATTTATGTCAAAATACTATGGAGGATTGAATGAAGGGGGGATATAAATAGGAGAATGACCAGCTTTTGTGACCCATGCCTACAATCCCGGATATTCTAGTTGCAGGATAGCAAGTTCACCAATTTAAGATATTCCCTCAAAATCAAAGACATATTTTAAAAGGATCTGGGGGAACTGCTCAGTAGTAGCACTTGCCTAGGATGTCTGAGGTCTTGGGTTCAATTCCTGGTACCGGAGAAAAGGCTGGTCATACACTCGTATGCTGTGATGCGAGGCTGGACATAGAGAAATTCTTTATATTATTTGGTCTTTTTTCATATATGCTTGAAATTTTCCATATTAAAAAATTATTTTTTTTCATTTTTTCAAAGAGTCTACCCACCAGATCTACTTTGAGATCTCTCAAGATCCTTCCCACCAGTCTGGTCACAATACTCCCTTTTACTCTCCCCTTCCCATTTTTCCTTCAGAAGCAGCCAAGGATGCACAAAATCAAACACGTCAAGCAAAAATCTGACAGATGAATAGTAGGCAAAACTATATAATATGTCTGGAAGTCCCTGAAACTCTGTGCACTCCTTTCCCAATAATGTGGGTAGAAGAGATGGCTCACCAGTTAAGAGCACTTAACTGCTCTTCCAGAGGACCTGGGTTTGGTTCTTACCCCCAGATGGCAGTTCACAACCATCTGCAACTCCAGTTCCAGGGCCATGACACCTTGTCTAACCTTCACAGGCTCCTGCACACATGTGGTATGGTACACATGCGCGCACACACAAAATAAAAATCAACAAATCTTTTAAAAGCATCTCAAGTATCGATTATCTCTTTTTTTAAAAAGGGTGACTGGTATTTGAAACTTTCTCAAGAGTACACACTGGCATGTCTTAGAGAAAAGACTATTACCAAAGGAAGTAGTATTACCCAGTGTCTACTCTGCATGGGGTGGCTCATTTCCTCATCACAGTAGTAATAAAGAGAAACAATAAAATGCTAGCCTTCCACAAGAATCTTTATTATAACAGTATGATCTGCAAGCCTGCCTTGTTCCTTTACCCACAAATGAATGTGGCTCAGGACCACGCGCTGGAGGTGGGTGGGAAATTTTAAAAAACAAACAACAAAAATTCAACAGCTCTGAATGCTCTAAGCAGAACTGGATCTGTGGCATACTGGTGTACAGTGTACAGTTCTGCCAGGAGGGCCCTTTTCCTCTCTATTTACTGAAAACTCATCTCTGAGTCTGCAAACTCATACAGCACACTTCTTTCAAGAAACCTTTTCATTCTCTCCACTAAAAATAACCATCCCTCTACTTTCCCACAGAACATTCAGCATGCTTCTTTCCTTTAAGGCACCTATAATATCATGCCTTGGGCTATTCCATACTGTCTATTGTTAATAAGTGGGAAGGTTGTACAGGGCTCTCTCTAGCATGGTGGGATCCTGCTGAGTCTTCTCAGTGAACGCTAAATAGTTTATCAAAGGTATAAGATAAAAATCCTTCCACAATAATAAATAAATAAATAAAATCCTTCAACGACTTCACAAAATAAATAAATAAATAAATCCCTCAACAACTTTATTCAACATAGTACTAAACCCTTGGCACCAACAGCAGTTGCTGCAAAAACAGCTTTTACAGAGGAGATGTGAGGGTACTGGAAATTCAGGTGCATGCTCTAAGAGAAATGGAACAGTCAAAATATATTTGCCAAACGGTGCTTTCTTCTTCCCAGCCAAAGTTGTATTTTCTGCCAACTTGGGGATTTGAAACATGTTCTATCTGGGCCTGCCTTACTCAAGTTCACGCTCAAACTTCTCAAAATCATGAGACCAGAGCTACAAGGGTAGCTGTAAGGGTAATGAGGCTTAAGTGTCAGGGCTCCTTACTAGCACAGTACTTGAAGCATTTATAAGTAGGCATTTCTGGCAAGCTGCCTAAAGAAATCACGGAAGAAAATGACCTAAATCTCATGTTGGGGTTTATTTATTCTTTTTAACTATTCCTTCAAATCTAATTTTGAATTCTTTTTCATAAAGAGGTAACCCCTTTGCCCCAAATTCAATGAGAGAAGAAAAAGGTAAACAAAACAAAACATGCTGGGCTCTACTCTGGTCTTCGAACTTTTGAGAAATGCGTTAACATTTCCCCTCCCCTTAAAAGACACACTGTCAGAACATGTTCAAGATCCAAAAGAACACTGTGTGAACCCAATCCTTAACCCCCACAGACGGTTAGTGTTTTTGTTTTTGTTTTTTTTTTTTAAGCGAAATAAACTCAGGGGTATTGTCAAAAGGGCTCCGAGACCAGAAGCCTTGAGCAACTTTGTTTTGTGGAAGCAAGACGCGACTCCGGGCACCCAGGTTTCCATCAAAGACAAAGTCCTGGGACATTCTCAGCAATAAAACTTTCAGGGCAGACTCCCCTGGTGGCAACTGTAATCTCAGTTTATCAATTCCTAGTCTGCAAAGCGCACGGTTTACCCTAGGGCCACAGCTGGGAAAAGGGTGACCGGAGCCCAAGGAATGCGAGGAGGAAAAGTGACAGAAACGCCTGGGAGGGGGGCAGGGCATCAGAGGGAAGGGGGGGCGGCGGGCGGTGTCTGGCAAACAGCCGGCCCTCCAGGACGAGAAGAGCCCGAAGGAAAGTGGGGACGAAGCCGGAGGTGTTCCTTAGTGGACCTCAGCCTCCGCATCTGTCACCGTGGAGTTAGCGAGGACGCCACCAAACTTCCTGACCGGGTCCCGGGGAGCACGGACGCGGAGACCCGCGGAGAGAAAAGCCGCCACGGGGAAGCTCCCGGAGCCGAGAGTCTCGGGCAGGCGCGCGCGGGGACTGGGAAAGGAAGGGCCCGGGGCTGCCGGCCGGCCGCTCGCAGACGTGGCCCGGGATGAGGACGGTCCCTCCCGCGAGCCGCTTGCCCGACGCCGACGCCGAGCCCCGGCGCGCGCGGGCACCGAGTCCGCAACGTCCCCCGCCCGGCGCCCGCCCCGGCCCGGCCCTCCCGCTCCTCAGAGCCCTTCGTCCCCGTCCGACCCTCGGAGGAGGCGGAGGGGACTTCGAGTCCCGAGCACCCACCCACCCACCCGGCCTTGCCCGCAACCGCCTCCGCCCCGCGCCTCGGGGGACCCCAGACTCCACAGCGTCCGCGCCGGCCAGCCCCGGGGCCACGGCGGGAGCCCGAGCCGCCTCCCCTCACTCACCGTGGGGCTCCATCCCGCGTCCCCGACGCCAGACCCACACTCACGGCCGCCGCCCCCTCTGCCGGCTGGAGCTCGCCGCCCCATCCCCCACGGCTGGCCCGAGGACGCGGGCTCCAGCTGCCGCCGCCGCCCCAGCAGCTACCGCCACGACCGCGCCAGCCGCGGACGCGACGCCCCCCCCTGCCTCGCGCCCCACGCCCCACGCCTCACGCCCTCTGGGCCCGCCTCCTGGAGCCCAGCCCATTGGCCCTGAGCTCTAGGGAGGCGGGGCCGCGGCCGCGGGGGCGGGGCCACAACAGGTGCGGGTTGGGCAAGGCTTGCTCTCGCCCTCAGCAAGGCGTCTGGAGTTCATCAGGGTCCCCAAGTCCCAGTGGTTCTGGTGGATCCCAACTTCGGGCAATCGGAGCCACCAAGGAAAAAAGTCATCCTTTCTTAGCTCCACATGGAAACCACTCCTCCGTCCTGGTTTAAGCTGGCCGTTTTTCAGGCGGGCACTAGGAATGCTTTCCAGTCGGGACTTTAGTCTTGAGCAGGTTTGGTAGGCTTTCATCCTCCTCCTCCATCTTTTTACCTTTCAAAACCAAATTTATGACTCACATTGAAACTTTCCCACTCTTTTCTTTCTTCAGCTGTCATTTTCCGAAAATTAAATTACTCAGTTACATCAGCTATTATGCAGAGTATCTGGCTACATAGATGTATTAGGTAAGTGTTAATTAACTACACATCCCTCTAATCATACAACATACTTATCATCGAATGTTCCAGATAATAGGACCATTAAGTGTGGTCGGTGAGGATGAGAACAGAAAAAGCATAGATGTTGGGTTAGAGATCATCTATGGGGAGGGAAGTGTGCAGAGTGTTGCACATCTAACTTACACTTATCTGTACCAAGAACATCTTTTCTGTTGTTGGTGCTGAGACATAACACTCCCTGAACATTAGTTGACAAATAGGTAAATTTATAGAAAGGTGTCTTGTCTTCTTTTCTCGTTGCTATGATCAAATACCTTGACCAAAGCAGCTTAAGGAAAGGTTTTTCTTTTTTTTTTTTTTTTTTTGGTTTTTCGACAGGGGTTCTCTGTGTAGCTTTGCGCCTGTCCTGGAACTCACTTGGTAGCCCAGGCTGGCCTCAAACTCACAGAGATCCGCCTGCCTCTGCCCCGAGTGCTGGGATTAAAGGCGTGCGCCACCAACGCCGGCTAGGAAAGGTTTTCTTTAAGCTCACAAATTTAAGTCAGGGAAATCAAGGCAGCAGGAGCTTGAAACAGCAGTCACTTTACATTCACAGTCAGGAGAGCGAAGACTGCATGCTAGTCCTCCACTCTTAGACACTCCGTGATCCCCTGCCTAGGGAATAGTAACGCCTACAATGGGCAGGCTGCCCACCTTGGTCAGTAGACTCCCAATAATGTCCCACAGGTACACCCAGGGTCTCATCTTTCAGGTGATTCTAATTCCTGTCTGTCCAGACACAGTGCAATAATGGAGCCCTGTGAGGAGAATTCTGAGTGCTTGTGAGAAAATTCTAAGAAACCAAGACAAGAGTCTTGTGACATCAATTCCTTTAAAAGCACAGACTTATTCTTGAATTATATTTTTGTGTTTTCTCCCAGGTGTAGCAGATAGGAGTGAGTGTACTTCAAATTATTCATTACAACTTGCTGTTATTTGTTTATATGCCTCTCTGGAAAAACATGGTTTTTTTGTTTTTTTGTTTGGTTGGTTGATTTTTGGTTTTTGTTTTTGTTGTTGTTGTTGTTTTTTGAGACAGGGTTTCTCTGTGTAGCTTTGGTGCCTGAACTGGATCTCGCTCTGTAGACCAGGCTGGCCTTGAACCCCACAGAGATTTGCCTGCTTCTGCCTCCCAAGTGTTGGGATTAAAGGTGTGTGCCACCACCGCCGGCTGGAAAAACATGTTTTGCCATGTGTGGCTTGTCCATCACATGTGTCTTGTCCTTGTGATTACACTTTAGTCATGTGATTCCTCTTAACCCTCAAAGCATAAACTGTCTGATGCTCTGAATAAAGATGACTATTGCATGAGACTCTAGTCTGCCTCATTCAGTGGCTCCATTCTCCCCAGGTTCCACACTTCTAGAACCTAGAACAGTGACACTGTCATGTTGACAATTAACCCTAACTAGCACAAAAGGGTATCGAGAAAAAACCTTCAACTTCATGTTTCTCTTAAATCCTTTTTTCTAAATGCACAATAGATACATTTCACATGTTTCATTATTAATCATAGGTGATATGACATTTCTAGAAACAAAAGGTAGTTTATTCTAAAATAAGTGCAAAGCCTAGAGAGATGGCCCAGTGGTTAAGAGAACTTGCTATTCTTGCAGAGGATGTGGTGTTCAGTTCCCAGCATCCACATGGTGGCTTACAGTTGTTCTTATCTCTAGGTTCTGGATCCATCGCCCCTCTTCTGGCCTTAGCAGGCACCAGGCACACATGCAGGAAAAACATTCATACATGTAAAATAAAAATAGCAAACTGTAGCAGGAATCTTAGAGAGTCTTATTAATAAATCAAACCAAGGCCAGTTATTGGGGTGAACACTGGAAGATCAGAGAGACAGAACAGGTCACAGCTAACCTCACCTGGCAACTTCTCAGCTGATTTTGTTTCCTCAGACTGGAAGCCTCTGTGTCCTCATATCCGAATGGATCTCAGCTGAACTGTGCTGCTCAAAACTATAAGCTTAACTGTAGCTGGAGGGCTTTTTTGTTTCCACAGAAAGCCAGAGGCTGTGGACTTGTTCCAGATTAAGATACATCAGGTTTCACCAGCCAAGACCCCCTGAAAGGACTCCGATGACACCATGGCCCAGATGATCAACATCCAGATCGGTTTCAAGGCAACTGGTTCACACAATACAGCCTCACGGACTACCCATAGGTCTGAAATTTTCTTTGCGTCCCAAAGATACAGCGCCCCCCTCCAAAGGCAGAAGTAGTAAGAGATGCTACGCCCAAATTCCCAAATATACCAAGCTGGCTTTAGAGGTGGAATTGGCTCACTCCCCTCTAAACCAGACATATTGCTTTAAAAAAAAAAAAATGGTTAAGGGATTCTTGTGTGTCCCAAATCAAAGAGCCCTCTGGTGTGGGACAGAGAAAAACCAATATTTTTATTTAAAAACAGGTTGATTTATAAATGTGATCTCTTTCTAAAAAAGAAAAGGGGATATGATACATAGGAGGATATGGAGATGATAAGATAAAAGGGTAGATTAATGATACTTTTTAAAGAATAACCTTGTTTAAAATGTTTTACATTGGACATTAGTTTATGTTTAAATGTTTACATTGTATTTGGTTCATTGATACAAACTTGAAGTTAATTTTGTTATACTCTCTATATATGTATATATTTCTATTCTTGTTTGAGGTGTTGTGTTTATATAACTCATTTAAAAATTGTAATGGATAATAAAAAATAGATTAATAATTAGTCATCTATGATAATCATATCTGTAGCCATGTTAGTTAAGTCTTTCTAGGTATACATAGATATATTTCAGATAGATAGGTAATCTTCAAACACTTCATAGACCTGGAGAATATGGCATTTAAATAACTTAGAATTCTTGTTGACGTGAGACACAATTGCTCCTGGCTGCACCAATTTGATCCCGAGAGAATGTTGGGCTTCTAAGACATTTCCATTTGGAAGTTTGTCTTTTTGGCACAAAATGGCCTACTGGGCAAAGAACTGCCCTTGCCTTGATGGCTGACAGTACAAATGCAATGCTGTCCTTTCTGGACAAGCGGGACACAAGGAAAGCGACCACTGTACTCTGCCAAGACAGGGTAAGATGGTCTCTCAGAATTCCTGCTTCTAAAAATGGTCTGTCAGATACTCTAGGCCTGTAGCCAATTTGAATGCACCAACAATGCTGAGAAACATTAGGTGACTGTCCAGGCTGCCAGCTGTCTTGGTCTACTCTTACAAGATTCCAAAAGTTGCTTGCATCCATCTACCATTTCTCAGGTACCATTATGTTCCTTCTCAGGTCTTTGATGTGGTTGAAAACTAGATAGTTGTAATTTCCTCAGTTATGATAAAAGATAAGTTAGATATAAACCTTAAACTCACAAATATAAGATAGATAGGACATCTTCTTTAAATAATTGTAACTGTAATTTTTGCTCGGTAATTGTTTGCTATATGTAATTTTACCATGTTAAAGTTAAAACCTTCCCTTTTTAAAAATAAGAAAAGGGGAAGTGCTGTGGATATCGCTATATGTAAATAAATCTGATTGGCCGATAGCCAGACAGGAAGTATAGGCGGGACTAACAGAGAGGAAAATTGAGGTAAGGGAGAAGGAGGAGGGAGACTGCCTGGAGCCGCCGCCAGGACAAGCAAGATGTAAGGTACCAGTAAGCTGAGCCACGTGGCAAGTATAGATTAATAGAAAAGGCTAAAATATAAGACTGAGAGCTAGACAATGATAGGCCTGAGCTAATGGCCAAGCAGTTTAAATAATGTAAGAGTCTGTGTCTTTATTTTATAAATGGGTTCCGGGACTGGTGGGATGTAGGAGCTGGAGAGAAATTCTCCAGCTACACTTAACCAGCCAAATGCTTCTAGTTTCTGGTCCTCACACCTTATATACCTTTTTGCTTTCTGCCATCACTCCCTGGGATTAAAGGCGCACTCCTTGGGATTAAAGGCGTGAGTCACCATGCTTGGCTGTATCCTTGAACAGATGGATTTCTGCCTCTGGAATGCTAGGATTAAAGGCGTGTGCTACCAAGCCTATCCTCATGTTTAATATTGTGGCTGTTCTGTCTCTGACCCCAGATAAGTTTATTAGGGTGCACCACAACAAACCTTTAAAAATACAATTATTAAAACTGACAAAAAAATAAACATACGAATCTGATGCCTGGTAGAGGTGACTGTGTTGCAAAAAACATTCTAAACAAAAGCTCAGTTAGATTCTCCAAAGTATCCCAGAATATACCCTGAATCATGCTGTAAAAATAAATTAATAAATGTTTGCTGGCTAAAGTGACTCATGATCATGGTTTTGGAGGCCAAGAATAAACAAACAAGAAATCAAAGGAATTACTGGATATTTTTCAGATGACGTAATATTACTATTTATAATTTCAGCATACATTGATAACTCTCTGATCACTGATCTGCTCATTTCGTCTGTGATAAAGGATAGCAGCTCCACTCTGAAATCTTCCTTTTCTTCTCCTTAAAATCAAGCCACTTATTGGATGATTTGTTTTCCTTTAGTTCCAGCACTAGGGAGGTGGGAGAGGTAGAGGTGGTAGGATTACAGATTCAGGGGCAGCCAGGGTTGTGACTGCGGGTGGGGAAGAGGGAGAAAAAGAACAGGCACTGTGTCATTTTGGGGTTGGGGCCACATTTTATTTTATTTAGTAGTGCTTATACTCAGTGGATGCAGTTTGTGTCTCCACTAAGTAGTTCCTGCAGAAATACTGAAGGAATGATCTGAAGATCCAGGAAAAAAAATTCTTCTAGTATTCTCTCTTTCTTTCTTTCCGTCTCTCTCTCCCTCCCTCTCCCCTCCTCTCTCCCTCCTCTTCTCTCTCACCTCTCTCTCTCGTCTCTCTCTCTCCTCTCCTCTCTCTCTCTCCACACACACACACACACACACACCTGTGTTCAACTTTACATCATAAGTATGGAACCAGTCATGAACACAAACCATGACACTAAAAAAGAGTCTGTTCCTAAGATCAACGTGCTCTGAAGTGAAAGGCTAATTATAAAGGTGCATGGATGGATGATGGAAACAGGAGCCCAGCCCTCCGTGGACGGCTGTGTTCATTTTTTTCATTCATGCTTCAGGAATCTGTTCAGGAGACTGCAAAATCGATATCTAGTTCTTATTCCTTCCACAAATATTTATTGAATACTTCTAATATGTAAGTGTTGTTCTAAAGGGAACTTTAAATCCACTCCCAGTTTTATTTATATCAAATAAAAGCATGACTAGATGCTTGGGAGAGAGGATGAGATCATGGAAGAGGTGAGGGTGATCTCACAAGCAGGTACCCCTAGGCGGCTGCTGCCCCTGCATTGAACGAATTAGAAAGAACGATGAAAAAACAGCAGGCCACAGGAGCAAAAGGCAATTCCAAAGTGGACAAAATCACCAACAGGTTATTAATCTTGATTCCAAGATGGTTGTAATTGAGAAACAAGGAATCAATCAGTTCATGTGCTGGAAATGAATGTGAGAGACACTGCAAACATTCATAGATTCTGTGCTGTTAAAAGAGAGAGGAACGACACTGAAACAATAAACTTAAAGAAAAAGTTAAATGAGGGTTCAGATATACTCATTTCAAGTTCGATTAAAGTATTAGCATTATGACTAGATTACAACATTATTTTATGCTATTATACACATTCTTGTAGAACTTAAAAAGATTTTTAAAACTTGAATTATGCGTGTGTGTGTGTGTGTGTGTGTGTGTGTGTGTGTGTGTGTGTGCTCATGGATTCCAGAAGAGGGTATTAGATCCCCTAGAGCTGGAGTTATGGGCAGTTATGAGCTGCTTGACAGGGGTGCTGGTAACCTAACAGGCCTTTGGAAGATAAGGACATGCTTTTAACCTCTGAGCTGTTTCTCCAGCCCTCTTATAGAAATTTCAATGGCATAAACCTCTATGCTCTTGTTTAAAACCTCTGCCTATTTCCAGGCATAGTGGTGCACTGCCATAATCCCAGTACTTAGGAGACAGGAGCTCAGGGAGTATTAAAGAGGTCTGTTATAGAATATTATTTTAGATGCATTTAATTTGTTTATGATTGGAACATTGTTTAATGATGCAAAGATTGCATTCTTTTTATGCTCTACATTTGTTTAACTCTGGGAAGCTGTGTACTTACTGCCTGTCTAAAACACCTGATGGTCTAATAAAGAACTGGCTAATAGCAAGTCAGGAGAAAAGGATAGGCAGGGCTGGCAGGCAGAGAGAAGAAATAGAAGGAGAAAAAGAGGGATCAGGAAGCAAAGAAAGAAGAAAGGACAAGAGAACAAGGAGAGAAGGATGCCAGGGGCCAGCCACCCAGCCACACAGCCACACAGCACACAGCCAGCCATGGAGTAAAGAATGAAAGATACACAGAAGTAAGAAAAGGAAAAAGCCCAGAGGCAAAAGGTAGATGGGATTATTTAAGAAGAGCTGGCTGGAAATAAACCAAGCTAAGGTTGGGCATTCATAAGAAAGCCCTGTGTGTATTTATTTGGGAGCTGGGTGGCAGGCCCCTCAAAGAACAAAGAGCAAAGAGTAAAAAAAACCAACAACAAAAGCTAGTCTTTACATGGGCTATCCTGGGCTACATGAGACCCTGTCTCAAAAGAAAAACAAAAATATGTCTGTGCTTGAGTTACTCTGTACTTACTATAATCCTACATAATATCCTAAGTGTGGAAGGAAACTCCCTGAAAAAAATAGTGAATATATATGGTCAGTGTCCTTTTAAAAATTGCAGTTATTGGCTGGGCAGTGGTGCCACACACCTTTAATCCCAGCATTTGGGAGGCAGAAGCAGGTGGATCTCTATGAGTTCGAGGACAGCCAGGGCTACAGAGAAACCCACCAGTCTCAAAAAACAAAAGCAAAAATGCAGTTATTGTAACATCTGCAAAGAGTCCTCACTTTAACCAGACATCCATGTCTTGCTCTGTGCTAGACAGTACATTAAGTTTCCTTACCATTTAGTAAAACACTGTCATCACAATCTTCTATATAATTGTTAGTCAGTTTTAAAAAGGAAAAACTGAGGCAAATAACAAAATCTTAAAAAGTTATTTTCTTTGTGGACTCAAACTCAGGATCTTGCACATGCCAGGCAAGAACTCTAACTACCATCTACACATCCTCCCTCCATAAAGAAAGGATGTCTGGGGCTGGAGAGATGGCTCAGTAGTTAAGAGCACTGGCTGCTCTTCCAGAGGACCCGGGTTCAATTCCCAGCACCAGCTCACAACTGCCTGTAACTCCAGTTCCAAGAGATCCGACACACTCGCACAGATATAAATGCAAGTAAAACACCAATGCACATGAAATAACATTTTTTTAAAAGCTAAAAGAGAAAGAATTTCTGCCTGACTTGAGGAAAATTGATGCTGACATAAAGATAAACTTGACCAGATTTCTCCTAGCGGGAATTGACTCCTAGTCTACCATTGGCACTCTGCAACTACCTTCTTGCCCTTCACCAAATACAGAAGGTCCTTCTAACCTTTGCTTCTCCTCTGCCTGGAACAGGCTTCCTCTCTTGTAGCTGTGTGAATTGCTCCCTGTCCTCCTTAGATTGTCTCCTCCATGTCAGTGGCACGTCACTCTTTGGGTGTCCTTGTATTTCTCACTCTGCTTTAATGTTTGACACGCCACTCACTCCTTCACTGACTTGATACCAAGTTATACCACAGACACATCATGTCTATAACATATGTGAGCATGTGTTTGGGAACGTCTATGCTCCACAATAGAGGCAGCTCTGCCAGTTCTGCTCATGGCTGTGCCCCTAGATCCTGGAATAAGACTTGGAGTTAACCATCAGTGAAACGTTTTGTAGAAAATAGTGTTTTCCTGTGGAAAGGATCAATTTCAATCAGATAAGAGAACCATGTTGCTGTGTTAGGCGATATTTTTATGCTAGCTGTAATCATCAGCGTAATAACACATGCCGAGTCTATCTGAAAGAGCCATAAATAACTCCAGAATCTGAAACGATTTCCTCTTCCTTTAAGGCAGAAAGGGGAAACTGTTATGTTGCCATTTCTTTCACCCGTTGCTCTAAATGTTAGCTACTCAGAAAACACGCGAACTACTCCTAACCTCTGTGTCTTATTCTCAGCCTCTCTAGAAGACCATCAAGTGGTATCTGTTTTTCTCAACAGAATTTTAGTTTTCTGACCCAGAGGCTGTGAGAGCATAGATATTCCATCTCCTATTATTTTATAGGAAAGCCCCAGTTCTTCAGAGGTCACACGTCAATGACTGGCCGAAGTAGACTGCCACCAAGACCAGGGCTCTTTCTATGCTGATTGGCTACAATTTTAAAATCTCTGGATGTCTATGAAACTATATCAGATCACCCACCTAAATCATTCTTAGTTTAATATATGAATGTGTAAGCTATACTAATATGCTAAATATAAAATTTGTTCTGTAAATTGATTCCTATTAATTCAGAGGTCTGACTTAATAAATAGTACTTAATTTTAACTGCATATAAGTTCATTATGTTGTATTAGTTTGGAGTGTGGTTAATTTTGGTACTTATTATTTTTCTTGATTTGGAAAGAGTTTTTTATATATAATAAAATTTACCCCCTTTATTAACGATAGAGTCTTTTTCTCACAGAGTTTATCCTGATTACAGTTTCCCCTTCCTCTACTCCTGCCAGCTCCTCCCCACCTCCTCCATCCAGCTCGACCCTTTTCTGTCTTTCAGAGAAAACAAACAAGCTTCTGTGGAATAATAATATCAGATAAAAAGATAAAACAAAAACTAATACATCAGAATTGGACAAAACAAACTGGAAGTCATAATATGTCCACAAAGGACCTGTAGGGTAAAAAGAGCAAAGAAGGAGGAAAAATATATATTTACAAAAAAGGGAAGATTCCTGCCACAACATTATGAGACAAGGAACCTCCAAGATGCTGTTGAGTTCATCTTTTCTTGGGCCATCTCTACCAGACTGCCCTTAAGAGTAGTTTCTTTCCTCCAGTGAGACTCCTTTTGAGGAAACTAATAATAAAGTTTGTTTGTTTTTTAATAAAGTAGTACAAAAAATTCTTCTTTAAAATAGGTGACTTAGCATAGCACCAATGAGAAGCTTGGTTTGCTGTTGACACTCAGAAAGTTCTCCTACAGCATTCTGGCACACACACACACACACACACACACACACACACACACACACACACAACCCACCACCTAAGGGCAGGCTGGCTAGCTACAGGAAAGAGTAAAGCCCAATGGAAACATTGCCATCTCTTTCTTTATCTACTCACTAAACAAATATTGCTGAGCCTTCTGAGAAACAATGCTACCACTAGTGAATTTAATGAGTGTTTATCTTCCTAACTTCATATTTATATAGGGGTGACTGCCTGTAGTGTGCTTGCCAGAGGACTGGGAAGTAACTGCTTGTAAATGTTGAAAAATTATTTGATTTACAAATCTGCTTTTAAGTTAATTCAAGAGAACGTTACTTTGGGTAGCACAGAAGAATTAGTACACAATTATTACTATATACATCTAGTTCCTTGGGTTTTAGACTATTTTGTTCTGAAGTTATCTCAATAGCTGGCAATGTGGAATTTAAATTAGAAGGAAATGTAGGAGTTGAGCCACATGTCTGTAATCCTAGAACTCCAGAGTCTGAGGCAAGAGAATATAGAGAGGTTAAGGGTAGCCTAGGCAGGCAAGTTCCAGTCCATTCTAGAATATAGTAAGATTCGTCTTCAGAGCTGGGTGTGTGGGGAGAACGGTTAAAAACTGAGAAAATTCTACTTCAAAGACATTATAAAATTTTGAGGTTTTAATTTGAAAGGTTGCTGCTTGAAAGTGGAAACAACTAAACCAAGCAAACACAGAACGGATTGGTATTTCCTGGCAGATTGACACCACTCACCTCATTGTGCTCGATGCAGTATTTAGGGTGGGATGTTCAACACGATGCTGGATTTGGTCAGGAAGCTGCATAGTACATGAGTAGATGAGGTCAGAGACATAACTATACATCCTACCAGCCCAAAGCCTGATGAAACAGCTGTTGTGTAACCGCACTGAAACTACCTGCTTAGTATATGCAGGGTGGGGAGCCTGAGGAATCCCAAGGCATCCAGACAGCAGGCTGTCTCACTCAGGAACTGACCCAAATCAGACAGCGAGGCAGCATGTGTTTTAGAATCGAAGGATCTCTCCTGTGAGTTCATCTGGGTTGGAACAGAAAGGTCACACTGATTTCTAGTATGTTCTTTCTGGGTAGTGATTAAAAATCAAGAACAGTGGGGAAAGGGCTCCGTTCAGGAAAAGAAGCTGAAAGAAAAACTACCAAGAAACCAGACTCTAAGAAAACGAGTGGACTGGTAGGTGCTTAAGAAAAAGAAATAAAAAGAAAAAGCATAGATGTAGGTCAAAGGACAGTGGATTCTAAAAGGACCCTTTGAAGGTGTTTCACAGAGAACTGGTATTTCAACGTCCAGACTTATCTTGAACACCAATACCACAGTGTGTAATGACGCTGTCATGCAGCAGTAGTGTTTTACTTATGAATCAGAGTTTGAGGTGCCAAGCAGTTTGGGGAACTGGGGGCAAGGCAGAACTGGAGGAAAAGGGAAAGAAAACAAGGGAGGTGTGTGTGTGTGTGTGTGTGTGTGTGTACATGCACACATACACGTGTATATGTATGTACACACATATATGAAGAGACAAAGACAAAAATAGAGAGGCAGAGAGACACCGAGACAGGCTTTGAGAAATTTCTTGGGGACAAAGTAACCACTAATTTATCAAGAAAATATTATGAGCTGAACTGTACCCCTCCAAAATTAATATGCTGGAGTCCTGCCCCACACTCCCGAGTGCTATCGGAGATAACAGAATTCTCATAGTCTATCTGGAGGTAGGGCCTTTAAGGAGTACTTAAGTAACAGAGTCTTTGTGTGACCCTAATTCAACAGCTGGTATAAGAAGAGGATATTAGGACAGAGACGCACAGAGAGCAGACCCAGGGAAACACAGGGAGAAAGCAGCCATCTAGGACCCTCAGCAGCACCTGAACCTTGGACTTCTAGCTTCCAAAATCATGAGAAATCACATTTCTGTTGTTTAGACAACTCAGGCTTGGGTACTTCATCACATCAACCCTAGCAACACAAGGTCATTTCTAGGACTTCAACAATACCAGACACGCCTATCCCATAGAGATTTTAAGTCCAGTTGTGCTTCAAGTTGCCATGATCAAACCCTGGAAGTGGGACATGTCTTCTTTCCAATACAAGTCTCAGTGAGTCAGTATCCCTCCTACTCTGGGGTGTTAGGCCAGGGACTCAGCATCATGCTCATTGTAATATTGTCACAAGCCTGGTATTCTGTAGGTCTTTTCTGGGGAGGGAGTTGATAAGTTCCTGCTCAAACTTGAAGGGGTGTCCTAGACTCTTTATTTGTATGCAGCTGAGGAAGATATGGCAAGTTGGAGGACAGTATTGCTGACACTGAAATGGGTATTCGAGGCTACTTAGTAGAATACTATAATAGCCATCATAGAAATTCTGTCATAGTATTTGGGTTCCAATATAAGCTCAACAAGTATTAACTTGTATTCTTTTTGATCCTAGGGTACAAAGTCCTACCACATACATTATCTCAATTAATCGTCAAAGCAAGTCTATGAAATGTTAATTATTGTTAACATCATTATTAGGTTTAAAAGAAACATATCTCAAGGAGAATGAACTACTTGCTCAAAGTTGTATGAATTAATAGCAGAGATAAAACTCTAGACATATTAAACTCTAGATTCTATCTCCATTAGCAAGGGTTTTCCAACATACCCTAGACTACCCTAGAATTTAGCTGTAATTTTATTCTATAAATTTCAATGATTCATTTCCATCAAAGCAATGACATTTTTAGCTATTCATGAAATATTCTAAGTAGAGCAGCGTATGGCGTGAGAGGCAGACAAAAAAAATGAGTCAGGGCAATTAATGTAATAGTCGAGTAACGTTGTAGCGGTGATGCGGCCAAGGACAGGAGTATGTCACACAAACAATCCAACGTTACAATGCATCTCGGTAAAGCACTGCAGGGCGATGAAAAGGCGCAAACACCTGCGAGTCGAGCACGGGTTAGGCAGATACTCCTGACCAGCTGAGGACATTGTAAAGAAAACTACAAGCAAGAGAAAGTGTCAAGGATAGACTGCATTCGCGCGCAAGAATCGTTATCGGCAGGTACGACGGACGTAACGGCGGATCGAGGCACATCGCAGACCACAGTACTGAGAAATCAGTTGCATAGCTCTATAGACTAAGATATGACAAGTGTCAACAAGAATCGGTCTGCGGCACAATGAGTCATGTTAGTAAACAGAGGGCGGGTACGAGAAATAGGTACTGGTAGTAGTTGAGAACAGATGGGAAATCGTAGTGATTCGAACAGCCGCACAGGACATAGCCGATCTCGAATTCCATTATCGAATATAAAATTCAATCGGTAGCGATGCAGGTGACCGGCGGATGAGAGGAATCCGTTCGGCCTGAGCGTCGAATGACGGCAATACCCTAGAAGGCAAGTTTAACGCAAAAGCGCGAGTGGATAGTATCAGAATTCAGTGTTAGGATGCAGCGGATAGGTCCAGAGCGGTAGCTATTATGGTGAAAGAGAGGATACTAAGTGACCTCTGAAGCACCCAAAAAAAGAACAACCAGAAACAAAAAAACCACAAAAACAAAAAAACAAAAAAACAAAACAACAAATGAGCAACAAAAAAAAAAAAGAAACACAAATAAAATCAGAGAAGAGAGGAGAAGATATCTACCAACGAGATATAGACTATGTTACATAAAGACAAAAAAAAAAGAGAAAAATCTAGACACACCCACAACGTGGCTCAGAAAACCACAAATATATGAGACTATATGGCTACACAATAATTAGAAAAACATAAAACAGAAAGAAAATAAATATATATATAAAAATTTATTAAATTTTAAAGTATACAAAGAAACTATAATGTATGCCACATAATATGTACATAAAAATAAAGGAGAAAAATCAGAAATACACTATAAATTTAAACTACAATAAATAAAAACCTGTACAACAAATCTAGACCTGTTAGAATTACCTTGAGTGATAGAGATTATAAAGCATTATTTACTCATCAAATCCATGCAAATAGCTTAAAAATATATTAAAAATAAAATAATAAATAATATATATAATTATACTACAATTTTATTATTAACAATCTAGGACAGTGTTTTATATCTGTGAACAATATAGTGTTTGAATTCATGAGAGAAATGCAAAACTCACTGAAGTAGGATAAATAACATCCTGAACAACTAAGGGATATATTTTACATAATTGAGTAATTAAGATGTTATTGAATTCTTAAACAAAAAGCTAACAACTGAGTAGAGGAAATTCAGACTAAAGGTTTTCAAGAGACTTGATTTAAAATTCCTCACAAACTATCCTGTTAATTAAGATGTATCCGTGTCACGTAGCCTATGTGATACATGTCCAAAGAGGACTAATAATAAAACACTGAGTGATTGATTACTGATGACAATTCAATAAATCACACTATACTACTGTAAATTAAACATGCCCTTATGACAGCTGAATGAACCCCAGAACAGAAAACTTATGATGCATAATAACTTATTCCATGAGAAGGGGAAGAATTATAGGCACAGAGCAGAGAGTTGACTTCTAAAAATGTTCTCTGATTTCCCCTTCTTAGAGAACTTGACTGCCATGTAGCACATGTGAAAGTCTTTGATATACTACCATATAGCCAAGAGTCTTCTGCTCTGGGATGATAAACAAGAGTCCAGAAAACAATAGCCTGAAATGAGTGGTGTGGTTCCTACTACCTCATCCCACAGTGAAGAGAACATCATGGTAATAGATTAGGTCTTTACTCATCACAATTTTAGCAAGCACAGCTCTGTCAAAAGCTATTGCTACTCCATTTTTCTCATGGGAAACTGGGGCTTAAAGAGATTGATTAGTCTGAACCAGGTCACCTAGCAGTAACTGGCAGAGCCAGGATCTGAGGTCTTGTCAGTCTTGACTCAAAGTCTTCATCTTCCATGCACACTGCTTCCAGCACAAAAGGAATCAACTCTCTTTGTCACCAGGGAAGCCACCAAAATTCACGAGTTTTTCATTGCGTGAATCCGTTTTGAGGTCTCGATACCAAGAACTGTAACTCTTGACTGTTTGTCTATAAGAAGGTATTTCCATGGTCTTATTCAGGGCTTTAAATCAGAAGCCTCGTGACCAGGAATAGGAATGCCTATTTAAACCAAAGTGCCAGTTTGTAATAAGCAATGTTCATTTACATTTCAGAGATAAAAGTAAATGAGTATATCAACAGAGTGGGATTTTTTTTTTTTCTCTCTCTCTCTCTCTCTCTCTCTCCTCTCTCTCTCTCTCTCTCTCTCTCTCTCTCTCTGGTGTATACATACATATTTGCTCTATCTGTGTGACCAGCTGTTCACTCCTTTTCCCTTTGGGAACTATTATTCCAGTTCTCATTTCCCTGCCTTATTTTAACCTCTGCTTCAGATTGGATGGACTCTGCATTGGAGAAAGATCTCTCATTCTTCCAGTTCCTGGAATGCCCATAGCTCCTTCTGAGGAGGGCTAGCCTCAGGCCCCTATGTCCTGCCATCACCAGGCTCAACCAGATTTCCATTTGTTCTGAGAACAGTCCATCCATAGGTCTGTCAGTGTTTTATGAAATAATCTGGTAAGGAAGCTCTACCAAATAAAAAGGGTAATTACCAGTACCAATGAGGCCTTATGTTTAAATAAAAGGTTTTGGGATTTGGGTGCTGATGTGGCAGCAGGGACAGAGGTAAGTAAGAGTGGCATACAGACAGCAGAAACATGGAGTAGCAGGCACTATTAGTGAGCAGAGGCCACAAGACAGAAAGAAGAAGAAAGGAAATTGTCTTTAGTATCAGGGACAGTAGCAGCACAGACCAACAGCAACTGTGTCATCATAAAAACGGCACAGTAGTAGTCAGGGCAGCTGGTGATGATATCAAGAGGCTTAAACAATGAGGCAAACTGTAATGCATTCAAAAACAGCTTCTACTTGTCAAAAGATGTGCTGTCTCAGTGAGGCCGAGTGGTGTGGTATCAAGTGTTTTCTGACTTCCTTTAGAGTCTCATGAGTCCTCCATCCCACCCGTGTATGCCCATTGTCCTGTTAACCAAGGCAAGCATGTCTCTGTTCTTGAAACATCAGAGCATGAAACCACCTTGTGCCACTGCCAAATATATTCAAGGTACACTTTTGCTACCATCCCAGTGATCCTGAGTATCCATTGATCTCCTAGTCAGTGATACTTGGCCACTCCTTTTCACTTGCCCCACCCTGCTGTGCAATATTCCTTTACACTGTGTGAATAGATGTCACTGTGATAGGTTTAATAAACATGCTGACTGGCCAATAGTTGAACAGAATAAGGTTAGGCAGGGGAGCCAGACTAGGAGAATGCTGGGGGAAGAAAGGCAGAATCTGGAGTCACCAGTCAGACACAAAGGGAGCAAGAGATAAACGTGCCATGCTAATAAAGGTACTGCCCCATGGCAGAGCATAAATAAGGAATATGGGTAATTTAAAAATGTAAGAGCTAGTTAGTAATAAGCCTGAGCTATCGGCCAAGCATTTGCATTTACTATTAAGTCTCCATGTCAGTTATTTGGGAGCTGGTGGACCAGACACAAAAGTCTGCCTACACCATGCCACCCCCAAAGCTTTGCTGTCTGCTCCACCATACTTCTGTGTTAAGGCACATAGGTTACAATAGCACCAATCACATTTAATGTAATCTCATTTCTATACTTGAACATGATGAAGTAATACATGCTTATTTATGTGTATTGGCTTTACTGTGTTATTTGTAAAATATAAACATACTGCTATACCAACACAATCAAGGCAAATAGAATTAGAGAAGAATTCAGTAACTTAGAAATATAAGTCTGTTCTGTGTGTCTGGCTATTTCCAGAAATCAGGAACAACAGCACTTAAAGGTATTGAAAGTCATGCAGCCCATATATACACATGCCATACATGATTATGAAATACCATCAAAGGAGGCAGAGCCCTTCATGTAATGAATACCACCTCTTCCCTATTTTCCCTTGGTTTTTACACAATATATTTATATTTCTATTTATAATTATACAGACTTGTCTTAGAAAATTGGTGAGCATTCTAAAATAACCCATCATATTGCTACTTAAGATAATGATTACTAATGTTCTACTATATGGACAACGAAATTGGAATCCACTTAGCACTTAACCACACACACACACACACACGTATTTTCCAAAATATACATTTTCCAGTATTTAGCATTCTTCAAAAGTATTTGATGTGGCCATGTAATATTTTTTTTTTCAGCTTGGCTTGTTCTCTTGGCCCCCTCTCTCTTGCCCCTGTCTCTTCTCTTCCTTCACTTGCTCTCCCCACCCCACCCAATGCCCATCCCGTCTCATGGCCCAGTTCAGTCTATTGGCCATGTTTAGTCTACTACTTTCTCCCTGTTCTGGAGTCTTCTAGATGCCTCTGGCTGTACTCTCCCTCATATCTACAACAAAAACCTCCTTAACCATTAACAAAATTTTTTCTTCCAAAAGTTTCTTCTGATGGTTCAATTTCTCTCCATTGAGTGTTTTTATTGCTCCCAATTTCTTTGTGTGCAAATAATACAATATTGAGCTTCTTAGTATACAAAACTGAATATAACAATTCTTATTTCCCTAATTTAGATTCCTAGATTGGAAGTTTTTGGTTAAGAGCTAGATATTTATTTTATCACTTTCTCTGTGTAAAGCCAATTTGAGTCCCAAAAATATATCTACTCATAGTTCCTATTTGGGTGACCACTGCACCCCAGCAGCCTTTCATTTCTTTTCCTGTGACTTAGAGTAAGTCTCGCTGACCTTGCCCAGTTTTCACTGGCTCTTCTCTAAGTCCTGCAGTGTTAGGTTATATGTTGATCCTCACGACATACTCCCTTGGGTTCATCATTGGTACCCAGCTGTCCAAAGCCTGCACTTTCCTTGCTAGACCAAGAAGACTCCATTGGATTGAATCTCAGTAGCCCTTGACTGGCTGGCCAGTGGGCTTAGAAATGTACTTCTGCTCATAGGTGCAAACTTAATATAAGTGCTTTGATGACCTGGGAGGTATTTCCTAAATGCCCTGGGTACTCCTCTTTGGCTCTGTTCTACTTGCTCCCTTTGGGCTCTTGAGTTTACTCTTGAGTCACACATTATATTCTGCCATCAAGATGATATCTTCTTTCCCTGCAACACCCATGCATGCCCCACTTCCAGGGTCTATGCGGTCACTGCTCATTTCTACTTCCTATTACACTTCCTAGATATTTAGTTTTTCATCTTATAAAGCTCCAGTCTGCCCTATCCCTGGGCTTTGCAAGAGGCCACTGATGTGATCCCTTTATGCTTCTCTTCTGAGTTAGCTGTGACTTTGGTACCTATGAGATGTGACCACACTGACCATGCCTTTGCTTGGTCCTGGTCTCTCATTGCCCTCTGTCCTTTGAAAATGCCACGTCTGCCCCGGCTTTGCTCCTGCTTTGGGCAAATCCTTCCCATTTTAGCTCAGGGTCTCTTCCCAGCACACCCTGAGCCACACGCTACAGGTCTGGTGAGAAACTGATACTTCAAGGCCTTGCTTCAGGATATGAAGGGAGTGTGCTGGATGGGCATGGAAGGCCTATGGCAGCTTGCCAGTTTCATCTTAATAAACCCCGCTTCACTCCCCCAGCGTACTTTCTCTGCCCTACTTCCATTTTGCCCATATTGCTTTCCATTTGCTTGGGCTCCATTTCTGGCGTCTTGAGAGACCTACCCTCTGGCCTCTGGCCCACCCCGATGTCCTAGTTTCCCACTTGGCTTTCCTGCTGCCTTGGCATTGCTGGCCTGGCCTGGCTTCCCTATGAGCTGCATCCCTAATCTGCCTGGTGGGCATGACCTGACACTCCTGAAGGCTCTGCTTCCTCCTAGCATCTGGCTTTCCTCTAGAAGATGTACGGATCAGCTATCTTAACTCCAGAAAGTTTCGTTTTCTCCTACAAAGGTGGGACAAGCCTTGCAAAAGAATGTGGAAAGTGGGAAATTCTTGATCTGAAGAAACTTTAAGAAACCAACCTTCAATGATTGCCTAATATGCTCTCCAAACCCCAATGTCCTTTTCTTAGACCTTCAGTTAACTGTTCAACCCCCACTCCTGACTTTCTTCAAAGTGGTAGTAGGAGGAGAGGGATGTCTCTTGGTTAATGGAAATCAAAGTCTACAAATCTCATCTCACTGAAGATAAAGTGAGGAGTCACCGGAGTCAGGGTCAAACTAGGGTGGAAATGGTAATTCAAAGGAGAAATGGCAAAGGGCAGCAGAATGTTGTCAAACTGCCTTCTAAATACTTACATTTATAACCACAGACCTGTGCTACTCTCGAGTTTTGTCGGATAAACTTCCTTTTATAAGGAGCCGCAGTTAATGTAGAAATACGTAACTGGTCGAAGTGCTGAGAATAAATGCCCGGGAGGCAGGACCTTAAATGGGACATCTCGCAACCTCTTCACTCTCCATCCTGGCCAAGGCTCAGGAGACACTGGAAAAAAGAAAGAATGTCAGAGCTGGAAGTATGCTGTGAAATGCTGTCTCTCTGGGCATGACACAGCTATTGTATGCATGAACTCACAGCAGGTGTGATCATCTGCAAAAACCTACACAGAATCAAGCCAGCTAAACTGATGTCTCCCTACCCCAACTGACAATTGATAGCTGTTAGAGAGGGGACACACCATTGTTATGTGGATGTGTGGCCACTGGTTGGCTGTCCGTGCTCCATGCTTCCGTGGTTGGCCACACAGCCACGCATGTGTGGGCAGCACTGCTTGGGCCTTAGGTTAGTTATTTTTCAAAAGAATCAGAGGACATGAGGTTGGGAAGAGGACGTGTTGGGGGTGTCTTAGTTAGGGTTACTATCACTGGGATGAAACACCATGGCCAAAGGCAACTTGGGAGTAACAGGTTTGTTTCACCTGTACTTCCAGGTAGCAGTCCCTCAGAACAGGAACTCAAGCAATGGAGGAGCCCGGAGGCAGAAGCTCATGCAGAGGCCATGAAGGGTGCTGCTTACTAGCTTGCTCCTCATGGATTCCTCAGCCTGCTTTCTTATAGAACCCAGGGGTGGCCCCACCCACCATGGGCTGGGCCCTCTCTCATCAATCACTAGTTAAGAAAATGACCTACAAGCTTGTCTACAGTCTGGTCTTATGGAGGCAATTTCTCAGCTGAGGTTCCCTCCTCTTTAATGTCTATAACTTGTGTCAAGTTGACATAAAACTAGCTAGCACAGAGGGGGACTCAGGAGGAAATGAAGGGTAGATATGATCATCTTTCTTTGTATACGTGTATGATCTGTTTTACAAAGATAAAATAAAATAGAAAGCGGGAGTGGAGAGATGGCTTGGCAGTTAAGAGCACTGGCTGTTCTTCCAGTGGACCAGGGTTCAATTCTCAGCACCCACATGACAACTGACAACTGTCTGTAACTCCAGTCCCAAGGGATCTGATACCTTTTTCTGGCCTCTTTGGTTACCAGTCATGTATATGACACACAGATACGCATGCAGACAAAACACCCATACACATAAAATAATGCATTAAATTTTTTAAAAATAAGTAATTGAAAGGAAAGTCAACACTGCAAAACTCATCCTATGAAGCCATCATTACCACAATACCAAAACAAATAAGGACATAAGACTAAGAAAACTATAAAGCAACTTTCCTGTTGAACATAGATGCAAAATTTCTCAATAAATTTTTTACAAACCAAATTCAAGAACCATGAAGATCATACACCATGTCCACGTTGGTTTCATTCTAGGGATCTATGGCTGTTTTAACATCTACAAACCAGGGAGTGTAATACAGCACATAGACTTAAGGACAGAAATCAAACGATGAGCTCAACAGATGTGGAAAGACCTTTAACAAAGCTCAACATCCCTTCATGATAAAAACCCTAAAGAAAATAGTTATAGGGGCATATCTCAGCACTAATAATAGTTACATATAACAAATACATAACCAGGGATACACCAAATGGCAAATGCTAAAAGGTATCAGAGCTTTGAATGGGATTTTGAGGCTCTCTTCTGATAGAGGCTCTCACTTTGAGTACTGAGCCCATTGCGTTAACTTGAGACCTAACATTATCTCCTGACCTCTGTTTTTCTTTTCTACTCCATTCTTCTCACTCTATTCCATGATGGGAGCTGTTTAGTGCTATAGCTTTTGCACCGGAAGGACCATGGAGTGTGGAGCACAGACAGAGGTAGTAGACAGAACGAACTCATTCCAGAACTGTGATTCAAAAAGAAGACCCAGCAAGTAGAGCACTTGTTAGCCATTTTAAGATAGTCTCAGTAGCTCTCCTCTTCCCAAACCAAACTTTCAGCTTCCACAGACTCATGCAAATCAACTATTGACGACAACCAATCATTCTCTCCCTGAGGAAGCACACTCACTGACAGACTTTAAGCTTTACAACTTTGAGCATCATACCGATGAAGAAACTCAGGACTCATGGAGGTAGAGTGACTTGCCTAAATCACACGAGCTCATAGTAGGCCAAGGCAAGAGCTCAGATCGTCTTCCCTCAGTCCAAGGATTTTTCCACTATGCTGGTCATGCCTTCTTCAGATTTTGCTCATCTTTGACTTATGCAACATTATCTCTTGAGTCAAAATTACTCCCATAGCTTAGAAGTAGACAAGCTGGTTCATTAGCATTTTCTTTTTTGGCTTTATACAAAAGGGCCTAAAAATAATGTAGCCTACTACAGAGCAGAGCCACCATGTGTTCATCTTGTGCCCTCAAGAATTGGGCAAGTAAACAGCACCCTAGGAAGGCCCTGTTAAGATATCTCAATTTGAGCTGCATCTACAATTTGATAGTGAAAGTTTAAAATCCAGTGTGAAGCTCCACAGCCTCAGAATGGCAATTCTAACTGTAGAAGTTCATTGAGATGTATAGACTTTGGGTCTGGTTAATTTCAGTGTGTTTATTTGGTTTGGTGTTTTATTTGGTGTGGTGGTTTGGATAGGAATGGTCCCCATAGGTTTATATATTTGGATGCTCAGTCATTAGGGAGGTGCTACTTAAGAGGGATTGGGAGATGTGGCCTCCTTGGAATGACCTTCTTGGAGGAAGTGTCACTGGAGGTGGGCTTTGGTTTTCAAGAGCCAAAGTTAGGCCCAGTGGCTCTGTCGTCCCGCTGCCTGTGGATCCAGATGTAGAACTCTCAGCTACGGCTCCAGTGTTTGCCTATATTCCTCCATGCATCCCACCATAACAATAGTGGATTAAACATCTGAAACTGTGAGCCACCTCCAATTAAATGTTTGCCTTCATAAAGTTGCTGTGGTCATGGTGTCCCTTCATAGCAATAAGACATTGTCTAAGACACTTGGTTTTATAATAAAGTTTATTAAGAAAAAAAGACTTAAAACACACATCCACAGTTCTGGCTCAAAGGCCACCACCATATTATAAATCTTGAATACAGATTATAATAATGAATGTCCTGGTGTGACCCATGTTAAGTTCTGGAACAGGTAAATAAACAGCGTCATTGTCGAATCCTATTGAGGTTTCTTTTCTATTCATATGAAGATTCAATTTGTGTGTGCATCACACACACACACACGCACGCACGCACGCATGCACGCACGCACACACGCACGTGCGCGGGGCTTTAATCCCAGTACTCTGGAGGCAGAGGCAGGCGGATCTCTGTGAGTTCGAGGCCAGCTGGTCTACAGAGCGAGATCCAGGAAAGGCACAAAGCTACATGGAGAAACCCTGTCTCGGAAAAAAAAAAAAAAAAAAAGGTGAAGTTATCTATGAAATGCTGAACAAATTAATTGGCACATTTAATTAAACTAGTTCTCAAACTATCAAATAATTGTTTTATATGATACAAAAATATAGACAAATCACTAGGCTGTACCTCCATCTATCTTTTCATATTTTCCTGCTAAGCCAAGCTAGATTTTAGTGATGTGCAGATATATATGTACACATATCCATATGCACACAATATGTATACAAATGCATTACACATATGCTATAGGAAGATTGTGTTTTTCCTGCTACGATAACTTAATTCTGTCAACAGAATATAAATCTTTTTTCCTTTCTCTATTTTGAGGCAATGTTTATTCTAAAGAAATAGAAGTTTCATCACATATTCCACAGAGCAAGAATGCCCTGGGGTGAAAGTCCAGAAAAAGCTCTTTTTCAAAACTCCCAGAGCCAATTCAAGTTTTGGCCCCAAACCAGTCCCACAGCTGAATCATTTACCATGGTGCTCAAAAACAGAACTTTTGAGCTGCATCCAGAAGGAAGCAGCTTTTTATCTAATTTAAACCTATGAACTGCTACTTACCCCTGGAAGGTGACTTGATTCGCTTATTCATAAACAGTCACTCAATTAACTTACTTCCTGTTCTTTGACATGCATTGAGCTGTGTCCTGGTTATATATGATTAAAGGACAAAGTTCCTTCCTTTAAGGAATCTAAACTCAGGCAGTGAGAGACAGGGAAAGGCGACAATTACAATGCAATGCACATGTCTCTCCAAAGCTGACCACAGGAGGCTGAAGGAACACAACAGGTTAGCATATATTTAGTCTAAGTAATCCTAACTGTCTTAGTTAGGGTTCAAATTACTGCAAAGAGACACCAAGACCATGGCAAACTCTTATAAAGGAAAACATTTAATTGGGTGGCTTACAGTTCATAGGTTTAGTCCATTATTATCTTGGTGGAAAGGATGGCGGCATGCAGGCAGACATGGTGTGGAGATGAAGCTGAGAGTTCTACATCTGGATCAGCAGGAAGTGAGCCACTGGCTTGGCTTGAACTTCTAAGCCTCAAAGCCTGTCCCCTCATGATACACTTTCTCCAACAAGGCCACACTTCCTTACAGCACCACTCCCTATGGGCCTATGGGGGCCATTTTCATTCAAACCACCTCAGCCACCAAGTTCACTACGAACAATTAAGATTTCAAGATTGGACGAAGCCTTTTGTCTGCTCTGAGATGGCAATTATCTATTACCTGAACAGAAGAAACAAAAGGTATTGTTGATATTATTGTTGTTGTTATCATTATTATTGTTATTGTGTGTGTGTGTGTGTGTGTGTGTTGTGTGTGTGTGTGTGTGTGTTCACAGGGAGGCCAGAGGAGGGCAAGAGTGGTTTGCTCTATCATTCTTTACCTTATTTCTTGAGTTTGTTACTGAACCTGGACCTAGGCTGATGCGAAAAGTCCCCAGGATCTTCCTGTTTCAGCCCCACAGCACTTTGAAGGTGCACGTGGTCATGGTTGGCTCTTTACATGAGTACTGGGATCAGAACAGAGCTTCTCATGCTTGCACGGCAACGATTCTTACCCACTAAACTTTCAACAGCCCATTAGTATTATTTGAGACAGAGTTTCATTCTGTAGGCCCCTAGAACTGGCCTAGAACTCTCCATATAGCCCAGTCTACCCTTGAACCTAGGGCAATCCTCCTGTCTCAGCACTCCTCTTGAGTACTGGGATTGCAAGCTTGAGCCACCATACCTGGATAATTGCTATGTTTTTATAATAATAGGAGAGGAAAGAGCAGTCTAGAGAATAATCTTACTCATAAAGTAATGCAAGTTAAAATAATGTATAAAGATTGATTTAGTCATTGGTTACCTACTATGTGGCAAACACTGTTAAAGATGTTGGGGCACAGGATGAAATCTAACAAAATCATAGTTCTCAAATAGCTCACAGGCCAATTGGCTATAATAAATAACTAAATAATGCCTAGTATATGAGTGTATAACTGAAATTCTGACTGGGTCCCCATTTACAGGGTTCACCCAGTATATAGATGCAAATGGGAGTCGTTTTTCTAGGCCCCAGCTGCAGAATTGAAATCAACAAAGATGGAAGTTGGAAATGGTCAAGGTGGACAAGGGGACAGACAAAATACATTTTCTACACCATTAGCATTTTAGCTCTGTGGATTTCTGGAACAACATATTATATATTCAGAACACTGTGCCACCCTCTACCAGTATCTCAAGAAGGCTGTCATCTTTGAGGGGGCACCCAGAACAGAAACTAGCCCGGCAGCAGATCCACTACAATTTTACTCTAGGACCGTGTTCATTATTCTGTTCTTTGTCATATACTCTAGGATTGTGTTCATTATTCTATCATTTGTCATATACTCTAGGACCATGTTCATTATTCTATCGTTTATCATATACTCTAGGATCATGTTCATTAATCTATCATTTGTCATAACTCTAGGACTTGTTCATTATTCTATCGTTTATCATATACTCTAGGATTTGTTCATTATTCTACCATTTGTCATATACTCTTGAAAAGGAGATCTGGACTATCTGACCGTCCTCAGAACATTACTAGCATTTTACTGATCAGGCAAAAGAATAGTTAAAAGACGTAGTTACAATTTTGGAAACACCGGGCAGATACAAGCACTCTGAAATGTGAGGGGAATCTCCAAAGATTCAGGAATCTGCTGTTTCAATAAAGTTTAGTGTTTGAGGTGTCTGATGGTCAGGGATTTGTGGATACACTTTCAAAGCAAGAAATGCCTTACTTTAGCTCACATTCTCTACTTGTTAGAAGACCCAAGTCTAAGAAGCCCTTTGGTTTCTCGAAGCAACACATCCCATGCATAGGAATAGTGTGCTACACATTCCAGCATCATGGTATTTGTACACCTTGGAGTTGAACCCAGAGCAGAATAAGGTTCTGCAGAAGGTCTACTATAAGCCACTTGACTGCTTAGCCACATGTCTTATCAGACTTATGTTGCTAGAGATGTCAGCGGCAGGAAAGTAGAGTTAGCAGTACACCCCAGTGGAAGACTCATAAACGGGCCTATGCAGTCCTGGAGCACAGCCACGCTGTACAGAGTGAAGAAAACATGCCCCTTTTGAGAACTAGCTCTTGATGTGTAATTGAGCCCTTGTAGACTTGGAATGCGTGATAATGGACACCAACAACCAGAACTCTCTGTTATGAGTTGGCTTATTTAAACATGCCAAATCGTAAGTCAAGCAGATAGAGAAGTAACTCATGAAATGATGGACTGGGTATATAGAATGTAGCACTGGAAAGCAAGTCTATTTCATGAGCATATAGCACAGACTCCAGCCACCAACATAGTTAAGCCTTATATGCCTCTATGGCCTACTGAAGATGCAGCTGAAATACAAGTGAGTTGGCAATACTGTCTAGGATGGAGCGCCATCATTCAGGACACAATTATTTAGAGACCTTTTTATGAGTTTATATCCTCTCTAAGAATACAAGAGGACGAAAAAGAATCATCTCTCCATCACTCTTAGTGATGTGACAAAATACTCTGGAAGAAGCAACTTCAGGGAGAAATGGTTTATTCTGTCTTGTAGTTTGAGATGGCACTGTTTGTCTCGGTAGTGAAGCTGCCCGAGCAGGAAGGCCCCTAGCCACATCGCATCTGTATTCAGGAAAGCAGAAAACAATGAATGCTGCTGGTTAGTTCACTTTCTCTCTTCATTCAGTCCTGATTAACCAGCCCATAAAATCGTGCAGTCCACATTTAGGATACGTCTTCTCAGCTCAACTAACCTGTATCTAGAAACTCCTCCTAGTCATGCTCAGCAGTTGGTTCCCACTGTGAATCCAAAACCCATTAAGTGGGGAGGTTAACAATCACAAATCCCAGACACTGGTTCTAGTAATTCTGTAGGGTTAGAAATCCTGGTCCCCCAAAGGAACAGACCAAGGAGCCCTATTGAATTACCAGACACAGCTTCAGCTTAGACCCTTTGCAACTCTTAGGTCTAGAGACCAGCAGGCAAGAAGAAGAATCGCCATCCAGGTGGCAGTAATTGATCCTGAGTGGAAGGCAGAAAGGTCTGATTTTATACAGCAAGGGCAAGGATCCATATGTAGAAAACCCATGCATCTACTTACCTAAGCACTCTTGGTAATTGCCTACCAACTACAGAGGTGAGCTACTTCACCAACCTTCTCTTTCTGAGTTCTCCTTGGAAGGGGGACTGTAGAAAACACAGAGGACCTGCTCCTGAGCCTGTGTCCGATCTATGGGTAAAGGATGGATGGACTATGATGACGTGCATTACTTCCATCTCTTCTTCAAGAGAAAGATGCAAGGAGGGAGTGGGTCAACAGTCTCCATCTTCTGTACCTTTGGATGTCCAAGTGTTCACTCCACAGTCACAGTACACTCAGGCTGGTCCCAGTCAGTGATTAAAATGGAATGGTTCCAATTTATGCTCAAATGTGAAACTCCTCTGGTGAGCAACCTTAGCCCTACATCTCTCCACTAGCCTGACTGAAAGGACTACAGAGTTTCACTGTGGTCTAAGATCCCATCCATCCAGTTCTCCCTCTCTCTCCTTTAATTATGGCAGATCTGCACCACAGCCTGACCGCTCTTCTTGCCTGTTTATGCTTCTTTGCTCCATCCTTCATGGCCCTGCCCCTCCCCAATCACTTGCATATCTTGTCTTTCCTTGCTGAATGCTTCTTGGGGGACTATAAAAATGACACAAACAGAGTTTATTTCTTGAAATTGAAAGTTCCAGAAGCATTAGCTTTATTCTAGATAGATTCTAATCCAACATGTAAGTATTATTACTCTAATTATTACCAAATACACAAACCCAGGCTTGAGAGGGTAGACTTATATATTAACAAAACACTATAAATGCCTACAGGGTAGTTAATCACAGTGCCCTGGCAGGTAAGTCCTTAGATGGAGAATACCTAACAAATTCAGAGTAGAGTTGCCTACTGCTAAACATCCTGATAAGGCAGACTCTTACTCAATGCCAAGGCTGGAATAGTACAAGAAAACTAAAATTCCAGTTATGTTCTGTGGTCCAGAAAGAGAAAATTATTAAATGAAATGTTAGATGAGTCAGAACATGGGCCTCCTTTTGGATGAGCGGCAATCTACTCTGCTGCATGGTTTTCTGATTAGAAGGGCTTAAGCATTTTGTTTTGGATGGCTAGTAGGTTTTCCAGCTGCAGGGCTTACAATTAAGAAAAATATATTCATGAAAGTTTTGGCTCGTTCTCTTAGTTATCATTTAGATTTTTCTTTTACAAAAAATATTGATTTTTTTTAGTGTTCTTCTTTCCAACCTTCATGGGTTTTTTTTGTTTTGTTGCTTTAAGGAATGTAATAGAACTGCTGTGTTTGCTTTGAGAGGCAACAGAATAACATGCATGAGAGATATCAAATTAGAGACAAACATATGTATAGTTGAGCCGCCTTCTATCATGACTGAAGCTTATACAAAACAAATACCTAACATTAGAGTATGTTTACTAGGCGTTCAAAAGACCTATCCTTGGTATTGTTTTTGTTTTCCAAATATAATTAATCCTTTAGACTCTTTATTCACAAGAGTTGAGTAGTTTAATCATCAAAAAAAATCACTGAGCCCAAAGGTCTTTCATTAATACTAGAGAATGGTCTAGCTTTATTTGATTAAATATTTAAAAAAGCAGATGAGAAGTAGCATAAGGAAAATATAGCAAGGAATGCAGATAAGTTTGATGTAAGTTACATATTAAAGTAGGCCAACTGTGGGAGGATTATGAATTTGGGCTAGTCTGAGCTTACATAGGGATAACCTCCCATCTCAAAACAAAAGATTAGGAAAATAACAGCTAATGTATGCTAATGACTTTGTGCAGGCTCATGGGGATTGATCTCACTTATTCCAGATAAGAGCCCTGTAAGATAGGGTGTCATCACTGAATTCTGACGTCTATTTCTCCTTCTCACTTGCCCCCTCTTCTCCCAGAGAACCTGGAGAGAAAGCGGACACATGTGGCTGGTTTCCCATGGGTTCTGCAACAGGGAGGGCTATTCCCTATTTATTCAAAACAGAATTCTGGGATCCTGATCTTAGTTACAGTAATTTAGAAAATACTCACTAACTGCCAGAGAATCCAGCTTTTTAACAAGTTCCACAAGTGTTTCTGATGTGTTGAACCATGTTTGGAAACTGCTCAGCAGGAGGATTTCTGAAGTCGATTTTAACCTTCCCAGCCAGCTCTTCAGTGTTTATTGCCATGACTACATTTACAAACATCTCCGTAAGGAGCAAGCGAATATCTAAATGGTTCTAAGGATGTTTTACCAGAGTTCCTACCTTCCTGTCACTACCCTATAAGGCTATTAGTTTGTCTCATAGGTTTGTGTGGGAGGCAACTTTGTTGCCCTAATATGCTGAAGAACAGCCTGGTCTGGAGTTCCTCTCTAGGTAAAAGAAGAACAATGTGAGTCTTGGATGGGTCAGGCCTGTGTGCATACTTTAGGTAGGCATGCTTTCCATAGTAAAAGGCCAGTGCCTGCAGATAGATGAAAACACAAACAAGACCCTCCCTGCCTCCGGCTTTGCAACAAGCAGTCTGGCAACCATTGGAGCTCTCTCTAAACGTCCAGCAGGTCGAGGAGTGCCAGTTAGTAGAGGTTATAAGCAGAAGATGAAGAGGAGAAGAAAGATGATGCTGAGATGGCTAGAGAGCAACAAAATTGAAGTATGCAGCAGACAGGAAGGCTCATTGCCGAGTCTACTTGAAAAGTTAGGTCAATGATTGGATCTAGGGTTCTTTCTTAAGCTTTTTGAAAATTACATTTGTTCATTTATGTTATGTGTGTGTTGTGATGTGTGTGTGTGTATGTGTGTGTGGTATGTGTGTGTGTTGTGTGTGTGTGTGTGTGAAGTGTGTAATGTGTGTGTGTGTGTCTGTGTGTGTATGTGTATGTGTGTGTGTGTGTGATGTGTGTGTGGTGATGTGTGTGTGTTGAATGTGTGTTGTGTGTGAATATGTGTGTGTGTGTGTGTGTGTGTGTGTGTTGTGTGTGTATGTGTGTATGTGTGTGGTTGTGTGTGTGTGTGTGTGTGTGAATGTGTGTGTGTGTTGTGTTGTGTGTGTGTGTGTGTGTGTGTGTGTGTGTGTGTGTGTGTGTGTAGTCAGAGGACAACTTACAGGAGTCAATATTCTTCTATCACATGGCTTCCAGACATCAAATCTGAGTCATCTTTACTTACTGAGCATCTCGATTCTTTCTGGGTTCTTTGGTACTCCAAAGACCTGAAAGTTTTGGTTTCCATCTCAATTGGGGCAAAAAGGTGGGCAGATGCAAAACTACAAGATCAGCCTAAAAATAGGGGTGCTAGAGAGATGACTTAGCAGTTAAGAGCACTTACTGCTCTTCCAGAGGACCAGAGTTGAGTTCCCAGTGCTCACGTAGTTGGGTGGCTCATAACTCCAAATCCAAGAGATCTGACCTCTAAGGGCACCCATAATGTGGCATACATTCACACATAGACAGACAGACAGACAGACACACACACACACACACACACACACACACACACACACACACAAACATGCAAACAAATACAAATTTACAAAACAATTTTGGAAGGAAGCCATCTCAGGATATGAAGTTATTGCAGGTGTTGCTCTAAACTACAGGGTAAGGGGCTGTTTCCTTAGGAGCTCCCCCCAAAAAAGCATGCAAAGTGGGGAGACAAAGGGTTCTCAGACTGTATTTTGCTCAATCTCTTTTCTGTAATATTTTTTGCTCTATTCCTGAGCGTTGTTAAAACATCAACTTTACCTAAACCCTACATAACAAGTGCTGGTCTTAGTGCTGCTGACCAGTCCATCTCACTACCATAGCTCTGACCCTCAAGTCATTGTTGAGGTCTGTGACGAACAGTGAACTGAAAACAGGCCACCTCAGGGTCTTCCTGATTGGTACGGCCCCTTTGGAGCAGAGTGCGCCATGCAGTTTCATCTTACTTTGGAATGTGTTTGTATTTTAATTTGGATATGGATGCTTCTAAATTTCTGGGAATCCAAACTGAGTTTAAATAAAACAAAACAAAACAAAAAGTTGCCCTTCTGGAAGATCTAGCTTAGAGGAAATCGGAAAGCAGGCCAACTTCTTAAAGATGAGTTGAATACGCAGAGGGAGGGAAGGATGTCACAAAGAAACTGAAAGGCAGATTTGTCATGGGTTTGGATAATCAACACTTGGCCATTCTGAATGAAAGTTCCGACATTGCTTTTCCTCAGATCATGCTCCCATAAAACGTGGAGACAAATGTCCATTTAACCAGGGTTTTAAATATGTTATATATATTTAAATAGTGGGTATTTTTGTAGGCAATAAATAGATCAGACAGCCTTTTACTCTATCTTGCATGCTTGTTTTTTTTGTTTTTAATCTTAATATAAAAGAAAAAAGTAGGGTTACATTCCACAAGTCTTCCCGGGAACAAGGACTATCCAGTTGTGGCAAATGAAATAGGTAATATTCTAAATTCCCTCTTTCATTTTCTTTGTAATTCTCCCCTCCTTCCTTACCAGGTTTTTTTTCCCACAGTGGGATTGTCCTACCATGAGTGATGGGAGGAAGGAAGGGGAGCACGGGCTGGTGAATTGTTTTGTCCCAAGATCACTACTTCAGGGAACCAGGTTGGTAGGAGCTCTCAATTGTTGATGGGTCCTTGAAGGTATAGCTCCTGATAGTAAAACAATTCCAAGTCTTTGGAGTAAAGGGGCTAAGCAGCTTTGAGACAATCAATGCATCTTGGTCACCTGAATGATCTACAAATCTTATCTGTACATTAAATGGTAAATAAACAGCATTTCAAGGAAACTTCCTGTGCACTGAGGACATGAATCACTAATGTAATCCTACAATCTGGACAAAGTTGTCAGGTCATCTGAGATTTATTTAAGCATATACACAGAGAGACCAGACAGAGAGACACACAGTCAAACACCATATATTCTGAACAGACTAGGGACCTCTGTCTCCCTAAAGCAAAGTACTAATAGCACTCTTGTGTGACGAGACTCTTCCTGGGGAGATACAACACACACATCTATTCACCCCAGATAGGGAGCCCATAACAGACCAACGTACAGATACGACAAAGTCCAACTTGTGATCCAGTGAGTTTTATTAGGGTTACTTAACAGGAGTTTGGATGAGGGGTCACTTACAGGACAGAAATGCCTAAATGATACTTGGATCACCAAAGCCCGCCTAGAATGGGTGACAACTCACAAAAGCTGGGAACCTTGAGCACACTGGGCAGCCTACAAGCAGCTCACCATATTACAGAGTGTCCTTTCCAAGTGATTCAGTTGTTCTAAACCTCTTCTGGGTGGCCCAGCTTGCTTCTGCTTCTTCCTGTCAGTTAGTCTGGTCTGAGTCTTCTTTGCAGTTTGGCTTGTCTGAGTGTGACTCTCAGCAGTTTGGCCTAGTGAATCTGGTCACCTTAGGAGACTTCCTGAACCTTTTGAGTTGTTTACCTTCTGTTTAAGGAGTTTGCTTGCAGGGTGGAATGTTTCACTCTCAAAGAAAAGACACACAACAAACATCTACTCTACTTTCAGCAATAAAAGGCAAGAACTAGAAGGATCTTTGAGAAGCTTGTCTAAATCTCCCCTAGAATGGGAAAAGAAAAACAGCAGCTTACAGATTCTCCAAGGTTACACAGTTATACTGGACTTGTAGTTTCGAAAGCTAAATCCATATCAAGTGTGTGTACCTTCATGCGTGGTTCTCACCACAGCTCTGGAAGGAGTATACTGAGAGACATTCTGAAACTCATTAAAGAAATTAACCTAATGGAGGTTGAAGTTAAAGGTGTCTTAATTGGTTATTAAGTTTATTAAAACCTAACTCTGCTAAAGACCCTCAGGGCATGCTCATATTAAAATATTTTACAGCCCTAACTTTAATTACTAAGTATGTGTGCCAGTCTGGAAAGATGGGTTTCTAACCAACTTGGCTGTCAATAAACATGAGCAAATACTTAACAGCTCCAAGCATAGGGCCTGCTCTTCTGTATTGCTACCTGGTCTATCAGGGCCCTTAGTGAAAGTGATGAGGAGTGTCTCCAAGTCTATCGGATAAATGCACAAATAGGATCCGAGGAACCATTAGGGAAAAACACTAAACTTCTGATACATAGGAGAATAAGCTGATGATGATAGCATCGATTATTTATTCCTGGGAAGAATCACATAATGATTAGCAACTTGTTTATCCTGCTAACGAGTGTCTGGATGATGGGAAACAGTGCCCCACTTCCTGGCTTCTCTGGTCTTTTTTGTTCAAGCCTGTGTTCCTC
Source organism: Peromyscus leucopus (assembly GCF_004664715.2). Lineage (NCBI taxonomy): Eukaryota > Metazoa > Chordata > Mammalia > Rodentia > Cricetidae > Peromyscus > Peromyscus leucopus. Next base: position 227,211 of record NW_023505424.1, on the reverse strand, counting down.
ATGGTTTCTTTTGCTCTCTTACCACAGCACTTCTTAAAGAGCAGCTGTGAGTGTGCTCCAGATGGCTAATCTCCAGCAGCCCTGGTATTTCTGCAGATTAGTGGGCAGCTGCTAGGAGTCTGAAGCCATGCTTTACGGGCCCGGCAATCTCATGCCCTTGTCTGTGTTGTGCCCCTGGCCTAGACTGCCATGCTCCTCTCTCCCAGCCTCTCGGCCTCACTTCTGCATCAATGCCTGCATTTCCAAGTCATCTTCTCTGTGAGGTGTGCTTGGGGTTTTCAGCTTACATCCCCACCAACCTTCTTTCAACGCAGAACAGGGTTCCGTAAAGACAATGTCAGCATATATTTCACCTCTAAGCCAAAGAGACGGGTAACAGGTGGCATTTCACCCATATTGGGTAAGCGTACACTGTTGCTTCTTGGTCTCCTCGAATAACCCTGTTCATAGTTCCTCTCCTCTGGTCTACATCTCTGTCTTAATTCCCGGATTTCACCTCTGCTCTCATTCCTACTCTGGAGCCCTGAAGGGCCGTTTAACCAGGGAGCTTTGCCTTCAGGGTCTTTCTATTCACCCTCTAGGGTATTTGCTAAGCATTGCTCTTTGGGGTTATGGTTAGGGTTCCAGCTGTGTTCCATGGCATCTTGGTACCACCTTGGCCATCTACCCTGGCCACAGGCAGCTACTAGATGTCATTGTTAGACTACCCCTGCACATCCGCAGTCTTCGGCCTTTGCTTAAGTTTGGCCCTCACGTGTTAATCCAGCAAATCCCCATCACTTCTTCCGTGTCTGTCACTACTTTTACTCCGTCGTTAAATGAAATGGTTACCACTTTCCCTTTAGAAACTCTTCATCTGGTATTGCCTCGCTGGACTCAGTTCTGGCTTCTCTTTCCACCTCTCGGTATTCGTTACACTGGTAGTTTCTTACAGTTCAGTTTCACTCGGCATTTTGGTCAGTGGTGCTTTTTGTTTTGTTCGCTTTTCTCTTTTTCTTTATTTCTATTTTGGGGGGGGGGCGGTGGTGGTGGTGGTCTGTCTTGCTTCTCCGGCAAATGAACAGCAACCTCGAAGCCAGGAGCCGTCGACAGTGCTGTATTCCCCTCTCGGCCTAGCACAACACTTCCTGAGGAAACTTTTCACAGAAACAACAAACAAACAAAACCCAACTCTTCAGTTGAGGGGTGGAGAGAAAGCTCAGAGGTTGAGAGCACTGGCTGCTCTTCTGGAGTCCCTGAGTTGAATTCCAGCAACCACATGGTGGCTCACAGCCATCTGTCATGGGACCTAAGGCCCTCTCTGTCATGCAGGCACACATGCAAATAGAGCACTCATATCATAAACAAGTAAATCTTTTTTTTTAAAAAAATCTCTTCAGCTGAAAAGGAGCTCAAGAACAAGGAGAGGAAGCGAATGGTTGCCTGTGTGGTGGGAGGGACTTCTGGAATTCTCCATCATCGCTTCCTCTACTTGTTCTTTCTTACAGCATACTGTCTAGCCACCATGGGCGTGGTAGACTCATGGAATCTGCCATCAAGAAATTGGAGAAATTTGGTGCTGGGTGTAGTGCAGTGTGTTAAATGCTTGCCTGGCATGCACAAAGCCTGGGCTTGGCCTTGCAAATCAGGTGTCGTGGTACACACAGGGGCTTCCAGTGCTTGGGAGGTAAAGGTACAAAGACTGGAAGTTCAAGGCTGTGCTTGTTTAGATGTAGGCAAGTTTGAGGATAGCCTGTGATACATGAGACATTGCCTAAAGAAAACAACAAGAGATTTAATGCTTTAATTGCACCAAATATGTTTATTCACCACGCACAAAAGAAATACGGAATAATTTTGGCCTCAAGTTAAGGAAATTAAGAATAAAGAAGAGAAGTGGATGGTAAAGGGGTACTAGCAGGAAGGGAGGTCATTCTAGGAGATAAAGAATGCCAGAGCTTAACCCAACTCTTTTTTTTTTCTTTTCTTTATCAAGAAATTTCTATTCATTTTTACATACCAACCACAGGTCCCCCTATCATCACTCCTCCGCTCCCCCCACCCCCACAGCTTTTCTCCCAACCCACCCCTCATCTCTCCTCTGAAAAGGTAAGTTCTTCCATGGGGAGTCCAAAAAGCTGGTACATTCAGTTGAGGCAGGTCCAAGCCCCTACCCCTGCATCAAGGCTGTGCAAGGTATCCCAGCATAAGTAATGGGCTTCAAAAAGCCAGTTCATGCACCAGGGATAGATCCTGGTCCCACTACCAGGGGCCCTGAAACAGACCAAGCTCTAAAACTGTCTTGCTTATGCAGAGGGCCTAGTCCAGTCCCATGGATGTTCCACAGCTGTTGGTCTAAAAGTCATGAGTTCCCACTAGTTTGGTTTGGTTGTGTCTATAGGTTTCCCCATCATGATCTTGATGCTCCTTGCTCATAGAATCCCTCTTCCTTCTCTTTGACTGGACTCCTGGAGCTCAGCATGTGCTTGGCTATGGATCTCTATATCTGCTTCATCAGTTACTGGAAGCTAGCTAAACAAGGAGGACCCTAAAAGGCATGCATGGATCACCCTGGGAAGGGGAAATAGATGAGCTCTCCTGAGCAAGCTGGGGGTGGGGGCAATAGAGGGTAGGAGATGAGGGATGAGAACATAAGGGAATGGGATGGTCGAGCTGAAACAGGGACAGAGTGGGAGAGCAATGAAAGGTATCTTGATAGAGAGAGACATCATGGGGATAGGGAAGTTCCAAGGAATCCACAAGGATGACCCCAGCTTAAACTACTAGCAAAAGTGGAGGTAAGCCTGAGCTGGCTTACCCAGTAATCAGAGTAGTGAATATCCTGTCATCATAGAGCCTACCCTGATTCTTTTATGACAACTTCAAACTATAGCTCAATCCATTCCCTTCTACACCCGAGAGGATGGGTCAGAACTGCCCATCACTAACAATATAGCTCAGCCCATTCGTCTTCTACACCTAAGAGGGTGGGTCAGAACTGCCCATCACTAACAAATATAGCTCAGCCCATTGCTCTTCTACACCTGAAAGGATGGGTCAGAACTGCCCATCACTAAGTGAAGCACACTGTTATTCTCTTTCCCATTCTTCTGGGCCATCCTGTTCCTCAGTCTTGAACTTGTAGGAGCTTCCTTCCTGGATGAGTAATAACTTCCTGTTGTGTAAAATCATCCCATCTTTTCAAAAGGCTAAGTGCATCTTTGTAGGTGGTCAGTATGTTGTTGTGACTATTACCTAAAGAAATGGTCACAATATAGTTCTTTGAGACATGAAAGCAGTGAAATGTTGTCTTAAAGTCACACAAATATATACTTGTATCCATATCCAGGCATTTATAAAATACATAGATTTATGTATATACACATTTAGACTCTATAAAACAAGGTCCTGTAATTTTCTGAAATTACATAAATCCCTGTGCGTGCCCAACATGACAGCATGATAGGGAAGGAATTGGGGCCCTTATGCTATCATATCTCACTGGACAAGCACAAGTCAGGAGGTACACTGGAGGCTGCTCTTTCTGGGAACGGCCCAGCACTTACAACTAACCCTGAGATCAACACCGTCAGTGAGATGAGTTCCAGGACTTCATGGCAGAGCATCACAGAAATTCAAGAGCATATCAAAGCATTCGTCACTCTGGTGGCAGGAAATAAGCTAAAAGAATTCAGAGAATTGCAATCACACATAATAGTGTTATCGTAGGGGATTTCAGAATTTGAGTTATGTACACATAGGCTCTTCTTATTAAATAAGTTCCTCTGGCAGGTACTGCTTATGAGCCCTCAAGTGAGAAGGGTCTGGACAGAATCAACAGTGCTCACAAGCTCTCAAGGAAAAGGGTTCTGGATAGAATCAGCCAGGAACCAGGTCCATAGGGTTGGACAAATGCTATACAGTGTAAGCCATGGAATTACAGCTAGAGTGGGTGAAAGCCAATCCTGAGCAAGAAGGACAGTTTGGGCAGCGTTGCTCTTAGGGATTCCCCACCCTGGAATGTAAGAATGTAGCTCTATTATGATGGACAATGCAATCGCTGAAGTCTCTGCATGAGCATTCTGTGACCACAGACTTGCACCCTTCCTTGTCTTTGAGAGCACAGGGTACGTCTCAGAGGTAGGGAGAACTCTACTTCTCACCAAACTTCCAACTGCCAGAAGGATCAACCCTTTTGGCTGCAGCCCTTTTGGCCGTGGGCAGAGACCATACTTCCAGAAGATGGCAGATAAACAGAATCACAAAAGGGACTTTAAAAACAGTGTCTTTCCAACCATGGTAGTACATGCTTGTAACCCTAACAGGAGAAAGGAGACCGGTTGTGAACTTGAGGATAGCTCAAGCTGTACAGTAACTACTAGCCTAGCTAGGGCTGCATATAAAAGACTCTGTCTCCAAAATAAAAAATAAATCTTCACAGATTTTTAGCCCCACCATCCAAAAGATGTTCTTCATATGTCTGGGGTGGAGGCCAGCACTTCAACTTTTTTTAAAAAGCAGTGACCTGGGGAGATAGTAAAGTGTGTGTTGCGTAAACATGAGGTCCTGAATTCCGTCCCCAGAATCCAGGTTAGAAGAAGTGCTCTTTTCTAATCCATTGCTGGGGAGGCAGAAGCAGATGGATACTGAGATCTAATTTATAAAACTAGATCTGGATGGATGTAAATCACTCATCTAGTCCAAATCAAAATTTTCCCTCTGAGCAAGAGGGATATATATATTGCCCTTAGGGGCATATATATCTTCCCCAACTTCCCTCTCTCTTAGCAGTCTAGGCCCGAGTATTTAGAGCTTCATAAATAGTACCAAATTAAAACGTTTAGCAAAGACGCAGAGCAGCAGCCAGCCACCTTTCCTGAAGCTGAAGCAAGAGGCATAAAAGCACTGTTCTAAGTCTCAGTGTCAACTCTGCACAGTGGTTATTGTGATTGACTCCATTTTAATGAAACAGCAAACACAGAAGAGAGCTCTCTACTTCTGCAGCCAAGAGCAGGCCATCAGGTGCAAGACTCCTGTCTTCAAAGCCTTACATGACGACACCACGCGACACTGTGGAAGATGACCTGGTTGCCATGCACACATGGTGCACAGGACTGTGTGGCTTGGAGAAGCCTGGAGAGGTGTCACTCATGTGACTCTCAGACACCTCTCCAGTGTCTCACTTTAAAGAAGGATCCTCAGGGGTAAAATGAGGAGATACAGACCAGATTTGAAAGTCTTACTTTGGAATTCCCCCAATTGCATAATTATGTTATCAGATGATAACTCACATGGTTACCAAACATTTAAAAGAACTAGAAAAATTATCTCATGAAAAGATGTTTCAACTCTTTATTTATAGAATTTCCTTTAATCAGTCTAAGAAAAGTAATGGAAAAAAATGAACAAAAGTAATAAAATAACATTGCACTTATTTTTAGGGGATCAGTACAGAAGTGATATTAGCAGTATCCATATAAATCAGACCTTTTTACATGTAAATTCAGATAAATGTGCTTTTTGCTCCGATATTGTTTGATAGAAAATAGTGTGTAATTTTAATAAATGAGATGCAAAGAAAGTTACAATCTTAGAAAATCAGTGGGTGTTAGGAAATGATGACAAGATCTCAATTATTCCTAAACATCCTCATCAACACTAAGAAATTCTAGGGGTGGGGAATTGTCCTTCCTTTTTCCTGCTGTCCTTACTCAGGGCTTTGCATCAGTTGGGCCAAACAGTCTATCTCCAGGCCATTCTCCAGCCCCGGTTCTAGTTCCTAATGATGCAAAAACTATGAAGCATGGTCCCAGACCCAGATGCTTATGGTCTTATTCGGAAAACAGACTTCACATGAGAACATCAAGTAATAAACCATCGACAAACATTGTATCCAATCTATCTGTTCAACTATTTCTCTGATTCTGACCTAGTATTGAAAAGCAGAGATAGAAAACTTACCAAGCTAATGCCGGAAGCATAATTCAGTCAGTTTAGTGGGTCTTCAAAGAAAACTTCAAAGAGAGAAATAATTTATTCATAAATGATCAGAGAGTTTTTTTTTCCACAGCAACTTCTTGTAGTGACTATCTGGACTTTTAAACTTTTTGTTTTGTTTTGTTTTATCTGAGATAGGGTTTCTCTGTATTGCCCTGGCTGTCCTGGAACTCGCTCTGTCAATCAGACTGGCCTCAAACTCACAGAGATCCACCTGCCTCTGCCTCCTGAGTGCTGGGACTAAAAGATGTGTGCCACCACTCCTGGCTTAGGATTTTTAAACTTCCAAAAGCAGTGTGTAAGTGTGTGAGCACGCAGAGGAGTGGTGCATGCTTTCATGCACGTGAGTGTGCGGTATATGCCTGTGTGTGCACATGTATGTTTGAGGACACTTGCTCCATGTGTGTGTATGTGGAGGCTATCTTATTTTGAGAAAGAGTCTCTCAGTGATCCTGGGTTTTGCCATTTTGACTGGATTGGCCCACTCCCCCAGCATCCACCCATTTCAACCTTCAGAACTGAGATTAGAGGCGTATATTGCCATGCTCAGCCTCTACATCCGTGAAGGTGATCCACGCTCAGGTCCTCACGCGTATGTAGCAAGCACTGAACCCACTGGGCCATCTCTGCATCCCCGTCAATAGAATCGATTAGTTTGTAGTCTTACTCCATCTCAATGCCCACATTGATATTTACTGCCTTAAAGACGATAGAATGGGGGCCTTAGCAGTTGGCTCACGTAGGATGGCAGGTGGACTTTACTGTTGGTGGGAGTGCAAATGTGGTCATCTGCACTGTGAGCAGAAATGCTGCATGTTGTTTCCAAGCAGAAGCTTGAAGAACCTGGCTAGCTGTGCTTCCCCTGCCACAAAGCAGTGGTCCAAGTGGGTCCTGGAGCATAGACCACGCAGAGTAGAGACACTTACAAATCCACGATGAATGTGTGGCATAAAAGAGAGCAAAAGATGAGCTACTGACGTTTTTAATCGTTTCTGCAATAAAGCCTACAGTCTCCTGACTTGATGCTCATGATAAATGGCAAAAAAAAAAAAATTTAAAGAAAGAAAAGAAAAAAGATTCAACCCTGCCTTCTAAATTTCTAAGGCTTTGGCATTGAATAAAGGTGCTTGGCTCGGTGTAGGCACTCCATAAACATTTGTCGGAGGAAGGAATGCATGGTTGCTGCCCAGAATTGAACATAATATTTCAGATGTGATTTGATACACACAAGAGGCACCAGGACTACAATACTCTTTTTACACCGAACATCTGTTAACTAAGGCTTAGAGCGCATTGCTTTTTGAAAACCGTACTGATTTCTTTGACAACAATGGCAACGGAATTATTGTCTCCTTAACATGTGCAAAAGTGGGGGCTGGGGGTGGGGTGGGGGGCATGTCATGGTGATACAAAAATAAAAGATGAAAACAATTGCTTTATAGTTGTTCATGATTTCATGAGTGAGGGTCAAACATTCAGTCAGCTGTGTCAACGCAATGACCACAGGTTGAAGAGTGGTTGGATTTTTTTGTTTTGTTTTTTGTTTTTATGTTTTTCTTTTTTTTTGGTACAGGGTTTCTCTGTGTAGCCCTTGCTGTCCCAGAACTTACTCTGTAGACCAGGCTGGCCTTGAACTCAAAGATTCACCTGCCTCTGTCTCCCAAGTGCTGGGATTAAAGGCTTGTGCCACCATGCCGGCTGGAAGAGTGTTTCAGGAAATGTATTGAGTATGGAAGTAGGACCATAGCCTTCAGTCACTCACTCCACACTCCACAAATACATGTTGAAAATCAACAATGAGTTGACCACTCTATTCGCTTCCACAGACTCACATGTACAATACACACACACACACACACACACACACACACACACACCCCACAGGTTAGGAGAGACAGATGGTTAATGAGGTGTTACAAAAGGAATAAGAACTGTAAAGCTAAGCTCAGAAAGCTATGGCCAGTGGGTAAAGAAACGTGAGAGTAACCTAACTTCATCAGGGAAGGGTTAGATCTTTAAACAGTGGAGAGTGTTCATGGATGAAGAAAGGGAGAGACATAATGGCAGGGAGAAGTTACATTGGCTTAGTCACCTCTGGCTGCCATAACCAAAGACCACAGAAGTTGATGAAATCATAGAAATGTGCGGCTTTACAGTTTTGTAGGCTCAGAGTTTTATATTAGTAGCAAACATCATGGTGGGTTTGGGTGAGAGCTCTTTTCTTGGCTTCCAGGCAGCTGTTTTTTATTGCATCCTTACGTGATGCACCTGGCATGTGGGGAATTCATTTCTTATAAGGCCACTCATCACATCAAATTCCTCCACCCTTATGACCTCATTTCACCATAATTACCTTGAATGATCTCCAAATACAATCACACTGAGGTTTAGGCCTTCAAACTATGAATTTGGGGGAGACCCAAAACATTCATTCCATACAAAAATAAAACAAAATTCAAGGGTTGATGGAGAAAGAAAGCGGAAAGATAGAAGGACAGAGTGTAAAAGAGTTTCTGAGCCCTGCAATCTGTTTGCAGTGATTCCCAGATGCTATAGAATACTACACATAGCCAGCAGAGTTCCTTATTGCCATATCTGTGCCCATATTTCCTGCCCACCCCCACCACTTTGTATCTAGAGATTAACCATTCAGTTTGTGCCAATAAATATATTGTGTCTGGAAATTTAAAAATGGGAGGGACCCACACTCAGATTCTTTTTAGTTGAGTGATATTAACAAGGATCCCACAGAGAGAAAGCCACCCCAGATAGTGCACAATCAGCACAGTATAGCTGGGGGACCTTTCTTGCTGCTGGCGTCTTTGTCTCTTTCCTGATTCAGGTTCTCAGCACTTGGTTATTCAATTTTCCCTTCAACCCCAAGAACTTCTCCAGTGTCTTTCCAATAAAGATGCCTTCTTTTTCACCAGAGTTCACTACAGGTAGCTTTTTTTTTCATTCCTTGCAAACAAAGGAAGTTGCACTATTTGGAACTTTTAGAGGATGCTAATGTGTGTATGGATTCCACCTTCCAAGCAATGTATGATTGCTGAAGTTTCTGAAGAGAGAACTAGTGTAAGACTCTAGCTTTGCAATCATCCTTTTGTTGTTGGGAAGAGGGGTAGATTAGAGAAATAACAGCTTTCTTAGAAGACTGTTACAACATTATATATTATAAGCATATAATATTATAAGCAAGAAATAATAAAGTTGGAGCCAAGCATGGGAGTGTACCTGTAATCCCAGAACTGGGGAGTCTGAGGCAAGAGGATTTAAAGTTTTAAAGTCTGTCAAAAATGAAACAAACCAAACTATCGAAGAGAGAGAGAGAGAGAGAGAGAGAGAGGAGAGAGAGGAGAGAGAGAGAGAGAGAGAAGAGAGAGAGAGAATACGAGGTCAGAAGGAGTAGAAAGGGAGTAAGTCTCAGAACTACAAAGAAAGAGACAAATTCAGCAAGGACTTAATCAAATGAACAGGTGTGACGGCTCACACCTTCAAAGCACTAGGGAAGCAGAGGCAGGCAGAGCTCTCTGAATTTAAGACCAGCTTGGTCCACATAGTGAGAACTTGTCTCAAAACAGAAACAATACATGAATACATTGAAATTACTACATTAATAAGACCATTTCAGAAAGTTGGGTTTCAGAAACTAGGAAAGTGGAAAATGGAGCCATTCAATAAAAGAATAGGCTTGAATATAGAATGGACAGTGCTAATTGTTTAATATAGAATAGATTGCATTGTGGCTGCTGGTCAAACATGCAGTCAAAAGATTCCTCAATTAGATATAATGATTTAGAGTTTAGATATAACATTTGACACTTAGTAAGCATCAGTGTATAGGTTGGTCATGCTAGTGATCATTGGCAGTGGATAAGAATATCTCAGAGACAGAGTGGGAAGGACTTGAGATAATTGGGGTATGTCTCAATGATAGACTTCTTGTCTACCAGGTGCGATGGCCCTGTTTCAATTCAAAGAAAGTGTTGTAGAATGCTCTTTTTGTTAACAAAAGGTTTGACATCGTATTGTTGAGGGGAAATGAGAAGAATAAAGTTAACGTTAGAGATCTTAAAAGAGTAGTGGCACCATGTCCTACAAACATCTGTGATTCTTTATCAATGTGGGGCAAAAGGTAGACATAGTGTTGGGATTTTTGCCACATGTAAGAATGGAGTTGGTGACAATTGATGGCAAGGGTGTGTCTTCGTTTCTAAGCTGCCTAGAGAAGGAAACGAGAACAAAGGAGGCAGAAAAGTAGAGTAGTATCCAGGTACTCACTGCCTTTGATGCAATTGAGAAATACTCACTTGTCAGGAAATGGTGCTCAGATGTTGGAATTTAGGATTTCAGAGATGGAACAGTTGCGACTTTGATAAGACCGAGAATGTAGCCAAGGGGACAGGCTACTAAAACTGATAGACAACAGGAAAGGATTATGGATGTGTGCATCTGGGGTGCTTAAGTATATTTATAGGCTGGTGCAAACAATTCGTCAGAGCAGGAGAGTCAACAGGAAACAGATGAAATGTCTGTTATGATTCTAACACAGAATTCCATATTCTGTAGAGGTAGATGTCCACATTGGAATTAGGAGGACAGACAGATGGTTTACTGTGTGACTCACTGTGTCACACTGCAGCTTCCTTGACATGATTCTTAATTTTTCCTCTTAAATTTTTTTTATTTTGGGGGTGTGGTGGTGGTTCAGGGGCAGAGGGCGGATGCAAAGGATGGGAAATAAATGGGATCAAGATGCGTGATGTGAAAGACACGTTGAATAAAAAAAAGAAAGAAAAATTAGGACAAATTACTTATGATGGTAACAATACAGAGACCCAACAAAGGATTGTAGAGCCCCAGGGTAAGATAAATGGAACGATTTCCTTGCCTTTTCAGAATTATTCTTTGACAGTTTTGTGTCTATGTATTATACATACACACACATATATGTATATAAGTAGTAATTCTGGCCACACTTACCTTCCCACTTTCCTTGTCCTCTTCCTATCCTCACCAGCTCCCCTCCTCCATCTAGTCTCCATCCTTCTTTCATGTCATCTTGTTTTTGTTTGTACTTTGTGACCTACTGGGCTTAACCAGGGCCACCCACGTGGGCATGGGTGTGGAGCTATCTGCTGGACCATAGGTCACCCACCAGTGACTATACCACAGACACAGGGTGAATGAGAGGAATAATGTGCAGAATTCAGGAGCTGACTGCCTTGAGAAGGCAGTAACTTGGGTCAAAGAAAACTTAACCAAACTGCAAAGACATTTGGGGAAAAGCTCCAGAAGCAGATATCACACGTTGTACTCTCTCTCTCTAGATCTGCTGCTGAGAGGGATCTGAAAGGAGAGAGAGAGCAAGGGAGTGTAGAGTCTCTCCTCCAGACTGTAGCCTGAGGGAGTCTGTGGAGTCTCTCCTCCAGACTGTAGCCTGAGGGAGTCTGTGGAGTCTCTCTCCTGACTGTAGCCTGAGGGAGTCTGTGGAGTCTCTCTCCAGAATGTAGCCTGAGGGAGTCTGTGGAGTCTCTCCTCCAGAATGTAGCCTGAGGGAGTCTGTGGAATCAATCTCTCCTCCAGACTTTTACCTGAGGGAGTCTGGAATTTCTCCTCCTGACTGTAGCCTGAGGGAGTCTGTGGAATTTCTGTTAGTTTTCTGTCTGCGTTGTGTTCTTACCCTGCAAGGAACGTCACGAAACACGACAGAATCCGCTTATAGAGTTTATTAGAAACAAAGGACAGAAGTGCGCAGGCCTGTGGGAGAGACACGTGCGTGGAGAAGGGAAGGGGAATATGGCGCCGGACTTTTAAAACCGGCTGGGGGCGTGGCAGGTCACGTCACTCACTACTCTACGTGTGTGCGTAAAGCACATGGTCATGTTGCGCGCTTACATCACCATGCAACGTCACGGGACTCTGATCACGCGAGACCCTTGGCCGGAACTTGATAGGTGGGACATCCGGGCCCACCGGGTATCCTAGCTACGGGACGCTTTTGATGCGGAAATGGCTAGACGGAAGTGTCCGCCCAGTAAATGGAACCGCGTTGTGAACCCTTCAATTTCTCCTCTAGAACTGTAGCCTGAGGAATCTCTCCTCCTGACTTTAGCCTGTCCCGGTGTGGAGAAGAATAGAGGAGGATGAAAAGAAAGCATTGGATAGATAAACCATGAGCTCTCCAACCTGGAGAGATTGGCAGATGGGAGAGACAGGCCAGAGAAAGGCCAACTGATGGTGCAGATTTCTAACAAGTGGAGAGGGGAGTTGAAATTCAAGTCTTAGATAAACAGATAGGACACAGGTAGAAAGGTAAACTAGACCTGGTAGTGAATTCTAGTAATTCCAGTACTTGGGAGGTTATATATTCAAAGTCTTTCTAAGTTACACAATAAGACCCTATCTCAAAAGAAAAGAAAAAAGAAAAGAAAAAAGAAAGAAGAAAGAAATGTTATGAGAAAAGATAGAAAATATTTTTACCAACAGCTCTGCCAGTTCCATTTGGTATAAAACAAAGAAGATCCATGATTGATAAGGTGGGAGATAACAAAGGTGAAAGCTTTGAGGACAGTGGGAAAGGTCTGACGTCTTCATTAGAGAGCAGATGCAGCAGGATTACCATTGGTCCAGGGCGGCATGAGCAGGAATCCTGAGTAGGATCAATCTCTTTTGTGTGGTTTTTATCCAGTTTCTTGACTCTTCATGGTCAAGAAGAGAGAAGAAAGCTAGCAGTTAAGATTATGGGGTGAATTTTACCAAAAAGGAGCAAAGATGGTTTTGAAATGATGAACCATAAGTTTAAGTCACAGAGGGAAGAAATTAAAAGTAGGAGTCTATGAATATGGAGAAGATGAAGGGTCCTGTATGGACGGGATACCCTACTAGGGAGTAGTTGAACAAATGTACTAAGAAGATGAAAAGTTGGCCAGGCAGTGGTAGCACATGCCTTTAATCCGAGTGCTCGGGAGGCAGAGACAGATCTCTGTGAGTTCAAGGCCAGCCTGATCTTCTAAGTGAATTCCAGGACTGCCAGAGCTACACACAGAGAAATACTGTCTTGAAAAACCAAAAAGATGAAAAGCTGGAGAAGTAGAATGATGTCCAAGCTGATGGTATTGGTAAAATTAGCCTGAATCCTTTTAGTTAGTTGTAAGTAACAGAAACAATCTAAACTTGAGTCTAAGTGAGCTGAGCACTTGTTCATGTTGCCACCATGTTCAGCATATTGAGCTCTCTATGACAACCTCAATACCTCTATTTGGTTTAGAAAAATCTTCCTCTCCACGCACATCTTTTATACTGGAAAACCTCTCAACTGCAATATTTCTCTTTCCCCATGTTGTCTTTTGCAAGGGTCACCATGCAAGTGAGGTCTGGCCAAGCCAGGGAGTCTGCTTTCCTTTCCTGCCAGCCATGGTGATTAAGGGCTGGGTTGAGACTCAATCGAGACCTGTTACTGTCCTTCCAGGAACTCTGTTCCATGGACATGGACAGGGTCTCTCTTCCTAAGAAGTCATCAGCTGCCAAGAGATGGGCTTGGGACTTAGCAGCCATCTCTCACAGGAACCATATGGAAAAAAATATTTTGCATGTTTGAATCTCTGCCCTTGGACTTTCAGGTTATAAGAACCAATAAATTCTTTTTTAAAAAAATTGAAGCTAATTTACAACGTCTTCGTAAGGCTCCCAGCAGCAGCTGTCACTTCCCCAGTGCTTAGGTCATCTAAGCACTATCAAAACTACTTATATCCATACCATCTAATCCCCATGATAACTCCTACTGAGCACTGAGCCGGCTGCCTCTCTACTAGTCATTCCTTTTCTTCTTGTTTGGAATGCCCAGATTTTATTTGGGGAAATAAGAGCTCCCTCTTTCTTAGCATCATTATTAAAAAGGGACAAATAGTTCCTGACCTGAGTCATTCATCTCTCTGATCTCAATAATTGCTGGAGAGCTGGGCCAGTCTAATCAGCAGCTTAGGGCCTTTGTTGGGAATGCTGGGAGCAGATTCTCTCTCTGGACTGCGTGGCAGACAATGGAAGCTTTGTGCCATGCCATGCATTAAATTTTCTTCTATTACAAACTCACGTTGATTTTAGAAATTGTAAATGATTTCATTCCCAGTGGCACTAACACGTTTATTGACATTTTAGTTTAGTATTAGTGGCTGTTTGGTCAGCAGCGGGATTCTTAGTATTATCTCTCTGGAGATCTCATGGAGAGACGATGCACCAGTTAAGAGGACTTGCTCTTCCAGAGGACCCAGTTCTGTTCCCAGCACCTACATGGGGGCCCACAACCCTCTATAATTCTGACTCCAGGAGATACACTGCCCTCTTCTGATGTCTGCAGATACGGGCACACATGAAATAAACTCACATACATGTAGACAAAATGCACATACACATAAAAATAAATCTTTTTTTAAAAAATAGGTTTGACTTTGATCGTCTTCAGCTTGTGTTCTCTACCTCAGGAGCATCCGCCCTTCTCCTCTCTCTGAACCCCACTCCCTTTTTTCCTCTCTCACATTTTCCCTGGGGTTTGTATTCATTTGTGTTTATAACATTTTACACAAAACAAGTAAATGATTCTTAAAAAATAATCTTGGCTTGCTCTCTGCACCCCAGAGCATTCATAAAAATACCAAAGAACAATGAGATGATAAACCTCTGTCCTTGTGATGCAGAACCTCTGACACGAACTGAGCGTGCTAATTCACATCTAGTGCCCCTCCCTGCGTTTGGAAGGCAAAGAAGACTGCAAGCAAGTTTGAGGCTATCCTGGACTACAGTGAGTTCTAGGGGAGCCTGGTCTGCCAGAGAGAACTTGCCTTGGAAAAACAGAAAACAAACCACCACCAACAAAAGCAGTGTTGCTATTTGTTACAAAAATAGAAATCTAGAGAAACAGAAGAGTAAATGTGTGTATAATGTGTTCGTTTATAATAGTTTTCTGCGTTCGTTTATATTAGTTTTCATAGTCAATCTTGTGAACCCAACTCATGGCGATAAGTTCATGGAAATAAAAAAAACAAATACAACATTAAAAACCTTCAAAATAATAATAAAGCACCAACACAATGTTTCTGAAACTCAGCCACACCACATCCTCTGCTCCCATTTGGAAGTGACACACTGTTTGAAATGGCATGGGGTGGAGGCCCAGCAGGAAGGAAGCATCGGATATTGCTGGAACATATCTTTGTTTGAGCAACAGCTAATGAGAAAGGTCACCATTATGCTTTGCTTTCAAACCCTGGGTCTGTTTTGAAATTGGTTCTGAACATTTCATCACAAATACTGGTTTATAATCGTTGAGGCTCATAATTCTGAAGAATCAATGTTTTTTCTCCCCCTCCAGTCAAGAGTAAAAACCAGTGATGAGAACAAAGTTTATTTTCTTGCCACTGTTTTGATGAGAATATGTCAGTAGAAGATAAAACGCCTCTTTACTTATGGGCTTTAGAATTCCTGCTTATTTATGAAATTCAACAGTAAATTTAAAGGAAATTTAGCCTTCTGATTTCCCTTGTAATTTCAGGGGAACTTGTTAAACTCATTGCCAGTGCCTGAGATCCGAGGCTCTTTGGATATTGTTTCCTAACATTTATTGCATTCTTGTGCTCGAGCAAGCAAAAGGCTCTGAGATTCCAAGCAAGACTAACTTTTGTGCAAACTGGCAAATTCTATAAACTTGAGGAGCCCTCCCCCCAGGAAGGGCTGAGTGACATCAAGAACAGTAAAAGCAGTGCTTGCGGGCATTTCTGGCACAATTTGGGAAAGGAGAACAGAAATCTACCAAATAGCTCAGTTTATATTTTTGGTTTTCCCTGTTGGCCCGGCTGCCGTATTCCCATGTCTGAAGCACGTTCCACTGTGAGAGCCGCGGCTCTCAGAATAAACGTTGGGAAAGGCTGGGTCCACCTCTGGGGATAAGAGGACAGGGGGAGGAAGGGGAGGGGGCAAAGGAAAGGGAAGGGGACGGCTGTCTTCCTGTGTTTGGATGACCTTTCCTTGTGTTTATCTGGAGAGACCGGCAGCCACACTGTGTTTGGTGTTACACGGCCATGCTGCTTAGTTTTCTGTGGGCGAAGGACTTTTGTCCTTGCTTAGAAAGGACTGGATTTAGCTGCGTGAAAAAACAACAGAAAAAAGCTCCCCAGAGTAAAGGGCTTAAAAAAGAAATCTTTTTCTTTAAATTAAATTTTTTATTTATTTAAAAGCGTATGAATGTTTCCCCTGCATGTACATATGTGTACTGTGTGCATGCCTGATGCCCACAAAAGCCAGAAGAGGGTGTGGGATTCCCTATAACTAGAGTTTCAGGTGACTGTGAGCCTCCATGTGAATGCTGGGAATTGAACTTGGGTCCTCTGCAAGAAAAAGTGTGGAGCCATACTTCCAGCTTCAAGATATCTTTCTACACAGTCACATTAGCTTGTATCTAATCAATGAGCCATACTTCCAGCTTCAAGATACGTTTCTACACAGTCACAGTAGCTTGTGTCTAACCAGTTCTTCAAGTTCACTAGGATGAATCTTGAGCCTACTTGGGCTTCTGCCTCCTGCTGAGAACTGGCTGGAGCCGGTCTTCCTTCTCCCAAATTTCTCCAGATCCTTTTCAGTTTAGTTAAGCTATCATCTATGTCTTTATTTATTTAGAGACAGGTCCTGCTACAGAGCTCGGGGTTGACCTTGAACTCCAGGGCCTTACAATATTAAAACTACAAGCATGCATCATCAGCCAGACCTTCAACTTTTAACACAATGCTCCTCCTCATCTATGAATTCCACGAAAAAATATAATGGGTGATTGAAGTAGTGAATAAACCCACAGGGTCATTGCAAGGTGACTCTGGGGTCTCTAGGCTACCTATTTCATCAGTTGAGCTCCAAGGACGCTGTGTTTGGAAGCCTCCTGGCCTCACATTGCTCATAATGGTTCACCTATTTCTTAAGGGCAGTGAGACCAGGTCTTCTGGTTTCCATCTTTCTCTCAGTTCACTGGGCCCAGACTCAGCTCCAAAGATCCTTCCCAGAGAAGTTATGTCCTAGTCTTCCCGCTCTCCTCCGTGTAAACTAGGTCTCTAGGTCTCCAGGTTACCACTTACGCGGAGACACTTCCTGTTTTCTATGTCGCACCACTTTAATCGTATTCAATTGAATGATAATCCATTCTGTGTCTGTTTTCTCCACTAATTAAAAACTCCTTAAACATGAAGGCCTATGCTTATTTGTTTGATCACTGGGTCCTGGCATAGCACCTGACATGTAGCAAGCATTCACCAGAGTGCACGATAAAGGCACAAACAAGCAGGCTGGTGGATAAAGAAAAACCTTGCAGTGCTTTGAAGGAAAACTCAGAGTAGCTCACTGAGTGAGGCTGGGGATAAAGGTCAGAGTCTGAGAGCCCTGTCACGGCCAGATCGTGATATGTTCATGAAGTTGAGATCCTGTAAGGCGGGTGAAGTAGCTAGCAGACTTCAGAAGTCTGTATTCCTGAGAGAACACCTTCTAGTTCAAACCCTCCCCCATGACAACTCCCACCTCTTTAGAAAAAGAATTATCCCTGGCCACCAGGTATCCGAAGGATGCTTGCTGTGTCCCCTTCCTACACCACTAGGTCATGACACTTCCTTCTCTCCCTGACCTGCTTCTCTGATGAACTAGTCTGTACCAGGCTTTTCTTTGGGGCCACCAACCAGCTCCCACATCATGACAGAGACTTACTAGTTTGAATGCTCGCCTAGCTTAGGCACGTTTCTGGCTAGCTCTTTTAACTTAAATGTTTCCTTGTATCTCGCCTTGGGCTCTTACCTTTCTTCTGTATATTTTTCACTTTCTCTATGTCTGGCTAGCTGGCGTCTGCCTGCTGCTTGCATTGTGAATGTCCCTCATCTCTCTTTTCTTCTTCTTCTTTCTCTCTGGAGCCTGAGTTCTCTTCCTATTTATCCTTCTTCCTGCCAGCCCTTTTCCTTTTCCTGTAGCTATTGTCATTTCACTTTTTAATTAAGCAATCAGGCCTTAGGCAGCGCTGAAACAATGCACACATTTATACAATTCTTTAACAAGTACACTTTGCAGTTACAGACTCTGAACTACAATGAGCTTAAAGACAAAGCTCAGAAATACATCCATCATGTCTCTGGGAAGCAGACAGAGGTAGTTGGCTTCAGGCATGTCTAGATCTAGGGACTCAGATGCCACTCAGAATTTATTTCTCTTGCCATCTCCCCACTAAGATTAAAGTGGATGCCTGTAACTCTTGGCTCACATCCTCCTCAAAGTGTTGGAAAGCACTCTGACCACACCCACGTGACCATTTTGGAACCAGCAACTGTTGAAGGATGAGGCCCACCGATCTGACTGGTCTCCCATGGGTAGCACAGGTAGATTTCCTCAAGCAAGAGAGGGATTATGGGCTGGTGGTGTGACTCAGTGGCAAAACATAAGCTTAGCATGTTGGAGGCCCTGAGTTCAACACCCTAGCACTAGCAGAAAGAGGGGGGAGGACGAGAAAGGGGGAAGAAGAGAGAAATGGGGGAGGAGGAGAACTACCATGAAGATGAGGCAGAGGAGTGGCTCAATTGATAAAATCCTCGCCGTGTAAGCATGAGGACCTGAGTTTGATACTTAGCATTCATTTTACAAAGCCAAGTGTGGTGGCCCATGCATGTACTCTCAGCACTGGGGAGGCAGAAACAGGCAGACCCCTGACACTCACTGGTTAGCCTGCCTAGCTTAGTCATCCAGCCCCCAGGCCAGTGAGAGACTCCGTCTCAAAAAACAAGGTGGATGGCATCAAGGTTGTCCTTTTGACCTTCATACACACACACACACACACACACACACACACACACACTCACACACACACACGTACACCCACCACATTCATAAACAAACACTTATAGAAGAAGAAGAAAAGCTGAATAAATGGTGTTAGACAATCAGCAACAGAAAATCTTCCTACAGTGACCCTCCTGTGCCAGATGCGGTGACAGGCCCTTGACCTGCATGAAGCAGGACACACAGGGAGGGCGGGTGGGAGGAATTGGGTTGTGTCAGTCCAGCCCTTCTGCTCTTTCTCCAGCCAGCTATGTTTTTCTGGATACTGATGATGCAGGAATATAAGATATTTGATGGAGTATTTTTCAGTCTTAAGTGAGAAAGAAATTCCCAGACAGGCTAAAACACAGAGGAATCTTGAGGACATCTTGAACGAAATAAAACAGTCCCAGAAGACACAGAGTGCATGACTGTACTTCAGTCAAGCGGCCACATTCATACCGACAGAAAGCCCGATGGTTGCTCGAGGACCCGGGAGCAAAGGAAGCGTGTGTGTGTGTGTGTGGTGTGTGTGTGTGTGTGTGTGTGTGTCACTGTTTAAGGAGTACAGTTTCAGGTCTGCAGCAGGAAAAGCATTCTGGAAATGGATGGGGTGATACCTGCACAACAGTGTGAATGTAGTTGATAAGCACGAGCTCCACTCTTAAAAGAAAATTTATTTTAAGTGGCACGTGTTTGCTATCTGTATTTTACCACAATAAAAAAAAAATACAGCGGATAACCTAGTGCACATAGTAAGTGTTCACAACGCAAGTATCGCTCCTCCCTCCACAGCCCCATGAGTGGAGCACTGACCGCCACGTGCTTACAGCTGATTAAATGGGGCTTGAAGGTAGTCACGTACTGCCTGATATTTTCAAACACTGCTCTGATTATATTAAACTTTGGCTCAGCATCTTAAGAGTGCTCCATATCCCTGATCTAACGCATGGATACTGCTTTTGGTACATTCCTTTTTTACAGGTTATTATTATTATTTATTATTATTATTATTATTATTATTCACTTGCACCTAAGGAGCAAACCTAGGGCCTCTCACATGCTTGCCAGCCCCTTCTCTGGGTTCTCTGTATCCATCACATATGCTGGTTCTTTGGATGGATTAAAGCAGACACCGTCTATTAAGACCCATTTTCCATGTAGGAGAAAAACATGCTCAACTCCTCTTCACTCCCACGATGATTGTTATTTGGACATAATCCTGAATACAACTGCTTTAATAAGTGCTATTAGCCGGGTGGTGGTGGTGGTGGCAGCGGCGGTGACAGCTTTAGTCCCAGCACTTGGGAGGCAGAGGCAGGTGGATCTCTGTGAGTTCAAGGCCAGCCTGGGCTACAGAGTGAGTTTCAGGAATGGCACAAAGCTACACAGAGAAACCCTGTCTCAAAAAACAAACAACAACAACAAAATGCCATTATTCTAGCTATTCCTGTCTTAACTTCCACATCCAACTCTAGGTTCTGCAGACAGCGATTGTGTCTACCCGTTCTTTAGAATTCCCTTAAGGCCAGGTTAGTGTTCTGCATTGCAGCCTGTGTAGTATTTCCTTCTTTCTTGTTAGAAAAGACGCTGGAACTTTTCCTCATACTTTTAGGTCAATTCAGGACATAAGGTTTCTAGTCAGTATGAAAATAAAAAAGATCAAGGCTGGTCACAGAACTGACCTGCTGGTGGGCCTGTGTGAGAGGTAGATGTCTTTTACTGATAAAATTCTGGGAAACAGAAACAGACAAAAGTATTTATAGAGCAACCAGAGATGAGGTGGTGGGTTTTTCAAGAATATCTTAGAAACCATAAGAGGTCGTTTCAGGTCTGTGAACCGGGCCTGCCGCATGAATGCTTCTTCATGAGCACTGGAAAAATCAGGTCCCTAAACCTTTCTAAATGACACAGCGCCTCACTTCCAACCCTGGCTGGTCCTCTGGGAACTGGAGAAGACATCGCAGAAGCTCCCCAGGGAGGTGGTCCTGCTCAGGGGATTGGAAACAGGCAGCTGGAGTTGCTGCACACCCCTGTGTCCTGGGCAGTGACAGCTGTGAGTGGCCATGTCTCGCTGTTGGCCTCTGTTCTTTGAAATATTTCACTACCACTTCTGAGAGGCAGGAACAGCGCTGGGATCTCTGTGCAGTAGGAGACAAAGCACCGGCGGATGAACAACAGGGATGAGGCAGGAAGCATGGGTCAGGACCAAAAGTTAGGGGAATTCAAATCAATGATCTGGGCCAATGAGCCACAGCAAAACATTAAACAGGTAGATATTACAGGTGGGTTATATGTTGGAAAGATGAGAGAAACTTTCAACAGGCTTCTACCGGGGACCAGATGAGAGATGAAGACTTGAACTATGAACTTGGTGACACCAATGGATATAAAGAAATGGAAAAGAAAAAAATAAATAGAAGAGATATTAAGACTGGATGGAGAAAACGGGAGTAGTAGTATCAAGAGGAGTAAAAACCGAAAATGTGAATATTCTTTTTATTTCTCTCTCCCCTTTCTCATGTGTGTGTGTGTGTGTGTGTGGTGTGTGTGTGTGTGTGTGTGTGTGTACATGGCAGCACATGCATGTGGAAGCTCTCATTCCCCATATGCTGTCCCCTGGTTTCTATTTGTTTCCTTATCTGGGGAAGCATCTCTTGCTGGCCGGAACTCCCCGAGGAGGCTAGACTGGCTGGCCAGAGAGTCTAGGCAGAGAGCGGCAAGGCTCCTCCTGCCTTCACATCCTCAGCGCTGGAATGGCAAGTGTGCATCACCACACTTGGGCACTGAACTCGGGCCAGATGTTCACGCTCTCAAGGACAGCGCTTCACTGCCAGCGAAAACCCCAAGCCCTCAATACTTTGAGACAAGATCTCCCTGTGCAACTGAAGCTGACTTTGACCTCACAGTCCTCCTGTCTCTGCTTCCAGAGTACAGGAATGAAAGGCATATACCACCTTACCCAGCTGCAATGTGTGTATTCTACTTCGTGGTGTGTTCCAAGACTAGATCGCTATTTCATGTTTATTTTCACTGTCTGACCTCAGGATTCAGATAATGCATTGTGGTTGACCATACATAAGATGCACAATAAGAGCAGTTGAAAGGGTGGTTGCTGGCAACTCTTGAATAATCCACTTACCACATCTGCCCACATGTTCGGTCAGTGAGTCTAGACTAAAATAACAACTCATTTAGCACTGCCTGGGTCCAGCTTTCTGTGGCTGAAGGAAATACAGAAAGTGTTCTGATTGCTGACAAGGACTGTGGAAATAGGAGCCAGAACCTTTGGATGAGACCATTACATGCACAACCAGTATTCAGAGCATCATTTCCCCTTCCTCCTCTTCTTCTTCCTCCTCCTCCTCTTCTTCTTTGTTTGTTGTTGTTTGTTTGTTTGTTTCTCTGTGTAGCCCTGGCTGCCCTGGAACTCATTCTGTAGACCAGGCTGTCCTCGAACTCACAGAGATCCACTTGCCTCTGCCTCCCAAGTGCTGGGATTAAAGGCGGGCATCACCACCGCCCAGTCCCACGGCATCATTTCTTCTTGGTTGCAGCAGTTGAGCCTTGAGTATCCTTGGGATTTATACAGTTTCTTGAGCCCGAGAAGCCTAGAGAAAAACAGTTATTCCCAGGGTGGATGGGGATTCTTTGCTGAAGCCTGGGTTCACAGAAAAGAAAAACATTAAAACCCTGTGGGTTAGAGAGATGGGTTGGAGAGATGGCCCAGTGATTAAGAGTACTTGCTGATCTATCTTCCAGAGGAGGGAGCTAGATTCCTAGCACACACATGATGGCTCACAACGGTCTGTAACTCCAGTTCTAGGAAATCTGGTGCCCTTTCTGGCTTCCATGGGCAGCATGCACACATGGTATATAGATACCATGCTGACAAAACACACATATACATAAAACACTACTTTTAAAAGTTTAGGCTATTAGCCAGGCGGTGGTGGTGGTGGTGGTGGTGGTGGTGGTGGTGGTGGTGCACGCCCTTAATCCCAGCACTCGGGAGGCAGAGCTAGGCAGATCTCTGTGAGTTTGAGGCCAGCCTGGGCTACAGAGAGAGTTCCAGGAAAGGCACAAAGCTACACAGAGAAACCCTGTCTTGAAAAACCAAAATAAAATAAAATAAAAGTTTAGACTATTATTTTATTTATTAATGCTTGTTTTTTGAGACAGGGTCTTTACACAGCTTATGCTGCTCTTGAACTCCCAATGTAGCTGAGGTTGGCCTTGGAATCCTGTTCCGTCCTGCCTCTACCTCCCAAGTGCTGAGATTATAGATATGTACCAGCATAACCAGCTCTCAAAAGTTTGGTTTATAACCAAACTTTGTGGACCCGCCCTTACGACCTCTTCTTCAAGTAGTTTTGTTTTTATGCCTAAGTAAAAGAGAAAAAAAATTATCCAAGATGCAATTTGAACATTCAGACTGCTTCATCTGAAACGTTAGCGCTTCAGTTTTCAAATGCAGGACTTTTATTTCAAATGCTGGTTTTTTTTTTTAAAGATGGAAGAAATCTCTTCTCTAAATGAGGACTAAGACTCTGGTGTCCTTATAGTTTTAAAAAGATAAACTTTGCTTTGGACCTGCAGAGAAATATTTAAATGCCATAACCTGAAAATAACCTCTGAAGTTATTTCCCACAGTCCAACAGATCTCTTTCGATTGCCAGATGGATGTGCACCAACATTTCCAGATTCTCTGGGAATGCAGTTGGGAATGCTGAATCTCCAAAGAAAGAAAATGCTACGGGAAAACACACACAACTTAAAAACAGAGCTTGATACCGATGAGGTCTCAACGTTACAAGGAAGGCATCTCTTCAACGCAATATTATCCATACACACACGATCCCACAGAGGTCAGCCGTTGAGTTAGCTTTCCTCAGACACATTAATAATTTCATTTTATGAAGATATTTACAATAACAAAAACGACAAGCCATTTGCACGTCTTTGTTCAATCAAGGGAAACCAGGTGTTTCTACCCTGAGTTTACTGAATAATAAAAGTCATTTTTTGTCTCTTTCTCCCCACCCTTCTTTATTCTCATATTACCAAAACCAGGGCTGACCCTAAGTTCAGCCAAACCATTCTTCATCCTTGCAATCTGAGCAGCCCGTGATTGATAAGATCACCCAAACTGGAGACTGAGGTGTTTGATTCTTGGTTGCCTCTCGACTGCAGGACAATGTGGCAATCCTTAGCTTGCTCTTTTCAAATGTCTGTTCCACTTTTTTGTTGTTGTTTGGTTTTTTGAGACAGTGGTTTCTCTGTGTAGCTTTGCGCCTTTCCTGGATCTCGCTCTGTAGACCAAGCTGGCCTCGAACTCACAGAGACCCACCTGCTTCTGCTGCCCGAGTGCTGGGTTACAGGCGTTCGCGCACCACCGACCTGGCCTCTGTTCCACTTCCTATCTCATCGTAACCACATGATTTTTAGATAATATTCTATGTGGATGATAGAAACAAATCATAATCAAAACTCCAGTGAGATTTTACAATGGAATATAAAGTGACTGTGAAACTGTGCAGAAAAATAAATACAATAAGACTAACCAAGAAAATGAGAGAAACAAAAGAGGGTAATAATTGACTCACCAGTTATCAAACTATAAAACCACCATATTAAATAGTGTGGCATTTAATAAGTGGAATATAAGTGGCACAGACTGGTGACCACACATTAAGAATTAAGATAAAGGTATATTTCAAAACAATGGGAAAAGATAGAATAAATGGGATCAGAAAATTTGACTGTTTTGGGGGAAAAACCAGCTATATTTCTGCTTCTTACAAATTAAAAAAAAAAAAAAAAAAGGAAAAAGCATCTCGTAAAATATAAAATAAAATAGTGAAAAGTCCTAAAAGGAAAAGGGAGGTCACAAATAGAGTGGCCATAATTTTCACAAGAGGCCTTCCAAACAACAAGACAACCCAATGAAATAAAGCAAGACTTCATTTCAGGCTAATTCATCTGGCCAATCACGGATGCTCGTACGTTTCTTCCTGTAGCTATTTCGGCCAATGCTGTACAGTTCTCTTCACTGTAATGCTCGTACATTTCTTCCTGGCCAATCACTGGCATCCGGATGCTCGTACAGTTTCTTCCTGTAAGCTAATTCATCTGGCCAATCACGGATGCTCGTACAGTTTCTTCCTGTAAGCTAATTCATCTGGCCACATCACGGATGCTCGTACAGTTTCTTCCTGTAAGCTAATTCATCTGGCCAATCACGGATGCTCGTACAGTTTCTTCCTGTAAGCTAATTCATCTGGCCAATCACGGATGCTCGTACAGTTTCTCCTGTAAGCTAATTCATCTGGCCAATCACGGATGCTCGTACAGTTTTCTTCCTGTAAGCTAATTCATCTGGCCAATCACGGATGCTCGTATAGTTTCTCCCTGTAACGTAGTAGTGGTTAGTACTCGGAGCTATCAGGACTGCAGATGTGATTTCCCTCTGTGTGTCTTTGCGTCCACCTGCACAGAAGCTGGCAGACAGTGCTCCGCTTTTTGGGTTTAATTTGAACTACTTGAATTACTTTGATCCTGGTGGAATCCTGAGAGGAGAACAGACATTAGTAATCAATACTTAGTACCCAAATGACAACAAGCCATCCTTACTTGTAAAATGTTTTCCAGTAGGTTGTTGGGTTGGAACCTCCTTCCATCTTCCCAAATCCAAACAGCAATAGGCTGTAACTCGGGAGAATGATAGCATTCCGAGTTTGGCAATAGAAGCATTCAAGGTTTGCTTTTCTGCTCTATCCTTCTCCACCATAGAAGTGGAACAGTTTCCTCAGGAGAGAAAATCAAAATAGCTAAAGTGCAGGGACAGTTGATGTTTCGAGTAGCTTGATGGCTTACTGTCTCTTCCTTGGGCAAGCGAAGTTAAAGGATGAGAGGAGGAACCTGGGGAGGTTGTTAGTCTGGGTTCTTCAGTTAGGCCTCTGCTGTCTCTTTGGTATAAAAGCCAGGTGGGCCATTTTATCACATATGATATATATAAACATAAGGCGTTCATAATCCTTAATTCTACAAGAAATACAGAGCCTCTGACAAAGTGGAATTAAAAATGAATGTCTACAGTCTTCCCTCCTCTTGTACAAACAGATGGTATATAATACCTGATGTAAAATGCCCAAGCCATGCAACGCCAGCGTTTTAGTTTTCACTTTTCCCAGGTGGGGCTGTATCTTGTCCCTCACTTCAAATCCTTCTGTTCTCAACCTCTAAGCCCAGCTACTGTTCAGGAAAACCAATAGAGCCAGCCCTAACATGCACCGGCATACCTGGCTGATCACACGCCCTTGCCTTTCCTTCTACCCTGGGGCTTCAGTGACATACATGTGGCATCACATGTGTGTCGTGATGAAGAGAGGGGCTTTGATGTCTGTAGACCACCCTAAACCTGGCTGTTGGGAAGGGCAGACTTGAGTGAACTGTCCTCTTGGGTGGACATTTCTGATACTCATTTCCTATAGGTCTCGGGAGCTTGTGTGGAATCAGGCATCTACATCCCTAAGCAACTTAGTCTGCCACCCTCGGATTACCCTTCCCACCATCTTCCTTTCTCTCCTCCACATTGCCAGGCGCACAGTGGTATCTGCTCTGCAGGAGCTCAGCCACAGGCTCAGTTAACCTTTCTTAAAATAAATACTGAGTAATACCTCGTAACACTTGGTTCACATTTTAAGATATCTTTATTTTGCTGTCACAACCAAATTTTAAGAAGCGTTATCACTATTTCTACCTGGTGAGGAAACAGGGTCCAAAGGAATAAATAACTCTGCTAGGGTCACAGGAAGTGGAGAACCGTAAGACCAGAACGCAGTAAAAGTCCTGGTAGAGAAGGTCAGTGCTCGCTCTGTTATAACACAGCTGCCTCCTATCAAAATATTTGCAGAGGGCTTTGATCTCAGTGCCCAGCACTCTGGAAAATGCTCTTTCTCGCTTATCAGCTCGCTGCCACAATACTCACAGCTGTTCCAAACACATCCACGCTTTTTCCAGCCTCACACACACACACACACACACACAGATGACTTTGTGGTGTGTGGTGTGTGTGTGTGTGTGTGTGTTGTGTGTGTGTGTACCAGTAAAAGGAAAAGAACAGTAGTCAGAGAAAAGAATTTAGGAAGACTTGAAGACCAACAGATAAGCCACCTCTCCAACTCTTGCTATTTAATGAGTAAATAAATATACACATGAGGTTTAAAAAGAAAAATTTGGTCTACCAGGGACCACACCCTCTAAGAAACTGACTCTCTCTCCCCTAAAAGTCATCAACTATCAACAGCTCCTCAGTCAGAGGTGGGTCTCATGAGTCCCTCTCTATGCCAGAATGTTGAGTAACGATCTTGTGCCGATCTAGTGTAGGCAACAAGGCTGCTGGGAGTTCTTGAGTACAGTGGTCCTGTCCTGTCCAGAAGACATTGTTTGTTCCCGCTGTCCCCAACCTCTGGCCCTCACAATCTTTTCACAGCCCCTTCTCCAGTGGGGTCCTAAGCTTTGAAGTCAGGGGTGTGATATAGATTTCTTCAATGTGGCTGAGGGTTCCACAGACTCCTACTCTTACATACTTTGACCAGTTTCTGTGAGTTTCTGTGTTAACCATCATCCACTGCACAAAACATCTCCTCCAACGAGGTCTGACAGGTGCGATAATCTATAGCTATAAAAATAGGAATTTAGAGGGCGGTTTGATACTATGTCCATTTAGCAGAATAATAGTTTACCCCTGGGGCCTGTGAGCTCCCAACCATGGGTTCTTAGCTAGACTTACAGTTTCAGGCATGTGGTTCCTCTTATGGAATCAGCCTCAAATCCAATTAGAAGTCTTCTTTTCAAAACTATACATCTCTATCTATCTCATCTATATCTATCTCTCTTATATATATATGTTTGAGTTTGAAGAGAAAGAGAGGGCATAGAGATGCCCCACCACTCTTAAACACTTGCTTCATCAGCTTCTAAAACCTCTCAAGATGATTCAACCTCAGTAGTACTTCCCAGCCTTCTTCGATGGATGCCTTGTTCTTCAGTGTTTTTAGAGGGAGCAGCAGTCTACATCTGGAGAGCTACAGGCATGCATTTGGATCCCCTGAAACCACAATCCATGATTCTGTGGAACTATGTTCCCAGAGCCCATCAATAATCCCTTGAGCACTAACCTAGGGGTTTTCTTAATTATACTTGCAGATGAATTCTCCTCCCCACCTCCCTTAGCTAAGTATTCCCCCTCACTGGCCAAACCCCATCCCCACCCCCAAGGCGAAACTCAGACCTCTTTGCTGGCTTCTCTTTCTCTTCTGGTTCTGTTACCCAACATTGTTTTTGGCTCTCTACTCTTTTAACACTCCCTTTAAAACTCCTGTTAATAATTATCTCTAGATGATAGTGTTAGTATGAGAAAGATAAGCAAAAAATTACTAGAAGGAATATTTTTAAAATAGAGATTTTCACTTGCATTCTGATGAAGAGTCTTGATTTTGATTCTGAAGACCTGGGTTGAGCCCAGGCAAGCATGGCCACTAGCGTATACATCTGTGGGTCGGACTCATTTTCTCTGGAGTCTGTTTCTGCATTCTCGTAATAGGGATGACAAGAACTTACCTTGCATATTTTGTCTTAATATATGAGCTTGGATTATATATGTATGGAAAGGTTTTATAAAATGTAATTGAGTCTGTGGAGAGTGAAGTGCAAGAAAAGTCACCAGAATGTTGTCTATGTAAATAATCAATATGGGGAATTATCTTTTTATTTCTGTACTCACAGAAATATTTTTGTTTACTTTACTCTTTTCCTTGTTTTTTGGACCCCATTCCAAGACCCAATCAAGTCAGCCATGCATTGTAACTGTTCATAGACCAAGAATTATATTCTTAATCTAAAAATTTGCAACCAAAGGAACTGAGCTGAAATACTTCTGTCCATACCAACCGTCAATGGGTACTCCAGTCATGCTCCTAGAACAGTCTTCAAATCCTCACTAACTTAATTCTCACCAACCTTCTCTGTTGATGGGAGCTGGAGTCTTGCTGAATCTCAGATGCTCATTTGAGATTTCAGCACATTCCTAGGCAAGAGAGGGAAAATTTTGAGCTACTCCAGGCTGCGGTTTCCTTATAACTGAATCAGGCAAGAAGCCACTTTAATTTTATTTGTTTGAGTAATAGTTCTGTGCCCCACTCATGGTGCAGAAATACATACCTTGAGAGAACAAATAAATCAACAAAAAACAAACAAACAAACAACCCCCCAAACCTCTACCTTTTTTATAGTTTGGGGTCCATGAGAAGACAAACTAGTTTTTACAGGTAGGAAATATTTTAAGTTCCTCAGCTGATATTTTAACAGCTCTTGTCTAATGGTTAACACACAAACCTCCCTAAACCGGAACATTTATAGAGGATGACTTTTTAACTGGATCTAAAAGCAACCTTTTCCCCAAAAGCCTGTTAAAAATTACACGCTTGGAATTTTGTCCTAGGCTGACTCAGCTGCTGGATTCTCTTTTAATTTCTTGGGGTGGGGGGGGAGAGGAAGAGGAATAACCATATTACGTTTAATTTGGCTCATTTTAATCTGGTGCCAGATTTGACTCTTTGCTGAAGGTAGGGTGACCACAGCCCAGTTGGCCTGAGGTGCAAGACTTTTTATGACTTGGCAAGATGGGCTGAGTGGCCCATTACCCTAGAAAGGAAACCCTTGTCCACCCTCACAGGTCGTGAAGAATCATAGGCCCACCAGCATGAAAGCATTTGCCCTGGTAACAAAATAATAATGCTAATAATGACTGCAAGGCTGGGACCAGTAACCCAATGCCCTAAATCTTTGTCTAGGGCTCCCCAGACCCATTGTCCTTATCCATGGTAGTGAGATAAAGGAAGCTGAGTTTGATTCTGGTTTGTGGGCATTTGACTGCTTGATCTAATTCACATGTAAACAAATGAGAAGCAACAACCCAAGTACATTCCTAAGCAGTAGTCATAAGGGCGCACATCAGCTATGTATGAATGGCCGCCCTACCCACACTCAAAGGAGCATTATTCACAATAGTTAAGACATGAAGAAACCCAGTGTCCTTAGCAAGTAGATGGACAAACAAATGTGGTAAGATATACAGAGTAATATTACTCAGCCATAGAGCGGAAGGAAATTGTGATATTCATATCTCATTAGATGAAGCCTGAGGACATAGACTAAGTAAGAGACACCTTGGAGCCGGAGAAATGTCTCAGTGAGTAAGGTGGTTGCCACATAAGCATGAGGACCTGAACCCCCAGAACCCACAAACAAACAGGGTGCAGCAGTACACACTGTAACCCAGTTCTAGGGAGGCAGAGTCAGGCAGATCTCTGGAGCTCATGGGCCTACCCCTCTAGCCAATTGATAAGCTAGCTCCAGGTTCAGGGAGAGACACTGTCTCAAAACACATCGTGATTGAGAAAGATCTCTGGCTTCCATACTTGAATACATGAGCACACACGAGCATGCACACACCCACACACAAAGTGTAATAAAAAATCTTTTTAAAAATTGTCTAAGATAGTAAGTGTTATGTGGAAATATACCACCAATTTTTAAATGGAAAGATAAAATAAGAGCTACAAATAGCTTCTCTTATTGCCTGGGCCAGTATTGCTTTTAAAAGACAGTCCGCAAAGTGCTTTGTGGCTATTTGTTAGCACAGGCTTCCCAGATGCACAACACCCCGGTACCTACCGAGAGCTTGCTGCCTGGCACAGAGTACATGCTATGCTCTCTCCGCGAATGTACATTTTTCCCACTAGATAAAAAAACAGCAAGACTAACACTTCCTTTAAATATTTATGTAGAGGGAGGGTCTCCTTGAAGCTGACAGAGCTCAAGTGTCTGAATCCCGCTTTTAACAGGGTTTCAAGACCCAGGAAGGGATTTAGCTGAGCCTTTTTTTTTTTTTTTTTTTAAACAACAAGGTGTCTTTTTAAAAAATGTTATTGCAAACTAGGCATTGGTGGTGCATGCCTTTAACCCCAGCACTCAGGAGGCAACGGCAGGAGGCTCTCTGAGTTTGAGGCCAGCCAGGGCTACACAAAGAACCCTGCCCTCAAACAAACAAACAAAGTATTACATTTATATGTGTGTTGTCTGTGTGTATGTGTGTGTGTTGTGTGTGTGTGTGTGTGTGTGTGTGTGTGTGTGTCAGGGCACAGGTGTGGAAATCTGAGGATAGCTCTGTTCTCCTTCCATCTTGTGGATCCTGCGGAGCCTGTCAGTCTTGTTAACTGTGTTTTTTCGGAGACGTACATTCATATAAAAACTTCCAAAAGTTGGATTTATCTTCTTTTTATTGCAGAAGACTTTCAAAGACTTATAATCGCCAGGCCTCACAGATCTCTGCCTTTCCACTTCTCTGCTAATCACCTTTTCATTGGCACCTTACCAGGACACTAGACAATTGTATACCTCTGCCTCTAAGATGAACAAAGTGGGTGTATTCATTGCTTTCTTTATCGTTATGACCAAAAGCAACCCGACAAGAAGCACCCTAAGGAAGGACGGATTCACTGCCACTTCTAGGTGAAGGAGATTTTACATTCCGTCATGGCGCCAGGAGTGAGGCAGCTAGTCACATTCCATCGGCAGTCAGTTCGCAGAGATGATGGAAGCTGACACTCGGCATCCTTCCCTTTGACTCTGCCCAGGATCACAGCTTATGGGATGGTACCACATTTAGGGTGGGTCTTCCCAGCTCAAGGATCAAACCTGGAAATCCCCTCCCAAACATGTCCAGGGGCATCTCTGAGGTGATCCTGGAAACTTGTCAAGTTGACAACTGATATCAATATCACACTAGGTAACTGGTCACCAGCGAACCCACGAGGGAGGGTTAGGTAAGATTTACCCAGATGTTGGAGCCTAGCTCTACAACTCCACTGAACAGAAGGGCTGGCCACACCTAAACCCCACTTGCGTGCCAAATGAGGTGTGGACTTAATCATTGCTATCACGCCACCTGATGCAACTACAAATAACAATGATTCGGTCTTCGAAACATGGTGACTGCTTCAGGTGATTTGGGGGAAACATGTACTTTACAGGATGCTCCTGCCCCAGGCCCTGCTTAGTATTTTTCTTAGTAGATGGAAGGCAATTTTGAAAGAGCGGGGAATGAAAATGGCAGGGCTGAAGAGGCGACAGAAAAAAACCTGAGACGTCATTCCACACTAAGGGACAGTCTCCTCCCTCCCTCCTGCCTTGTCTCTTGGGAAGTTCCACTTCACTTTTATCTTTTACTTATATCTGAGCTGACCCTTAGGCCTTCTTCCACACTGGGGTCCCCATGTCTATTCTGAAGGCCCTAAGTCAAAGGCAGAAAGGAATCTTTCCTGTAAAACATCCTCTGGGCCCCTCCGGAAAAGGTGAGCAGCAGTCACCGCATCCTGTCTTTATTCTGAGTCTTGGGGATGGGGGGGTGGGGGTAGGGGGTAGTGTTTCTGGCCAGTGGGAAGAAGGAGCTGGAAGTGTCACGGGATTGAAAACATCCTCTGGCCGAGGATCTGCTCTCCAGATTCAGAAACCCTGGCTTAGAAAACTCATCCATACACTTCACAGCCATCAAGATGTTGGGGGTGGGTATGCTTGGGTCCACCCCCTTCAGGAAATGCTGATCGTGGACTCCCTATCTCCTCAAAGTGCTGTGGCTTCAACCCAAAGGCACACCTCCACCCTGCTCCAGTTTCTTGTCTCCTCCCCCAACGTTTTAGGTTTTGATTTTCCCTATTTCTGGTTGCAAAACAATGATCACCCAGCTGGCCAAACCTCAGGGTCACTTCTATGACCTCGCTCTCCTCCCATCCCATGAATCATCAAATACCACAGATTTTCCTTCCTGTGAGTGTCCAAAATCACTAGCTGGTTTCCATTCTCTTTGTTGATGCTTTGTTCTGGGCTCTTCTCGCTTTAGGTCTGAGACGTTGCAAAGGCTTCCTGGCTGAGCTCCGGGTCTTTAGACGTGCTCACTTCTATAGGTGGATTTGCCATGTACCTGGGCAGCCAGAAGCTCCAGGATACCTCGCGTGGATAGAGACCTGCTTCAAGTGATTGTACTTGATTTATATTTGCAGCTTTACATTCCTAGTCTGTTCCAAACCCTCTCCATTTTGCACTCAGCTGCCAGAGTTATCTACAAGGTGAGAAAAAAAAAGTCTTTAGGGTTTGGGGCAGTTCTGAGTTTCAAAAAAAAAAAAAAAAAAAAAAAACCTGAACAGAAAAATGCTTGCCCCACCTCATGGTCAGGCTTCCCCACTCTTGACACCCCATACTGGAGAAGTACATTTTAAACTGATTAGCTTACAATGAGCGAATGTCATTGTCACTCTAAGTTCATAGTTTACATAAAGATGAATCTCTGGAGGGTGAGTGGCATTGACATTGTATTTGCGTGAAAATTGGCTTATGTAACATGGTGTAATGTCATCTAAGATACATTTTTTAAAACTAATTGTTGAAAAGTATTGCTCTGTTATGTCACTCTCTGCTTTAAAACTTCCAGTTGGGCTGGGCAGTGGTGGCACCTTTGACGGTGGCTGTACTTGAGTGGCAGAGGTAGGTGGATCTCTGTGAGTTCGAGGCCAGCCTGGTCTACAGAGCGAGATCCAGACAGCCAGGACTGTTATACAGAGAAACCCTGTCTCAAAAAACCCAAAACAAAAACAAATAAAAACCCAAAAACAAAAAACCATTCTAGCTGCTCATTAAAGTACTGTTTGTCTTAATGACATTAGACCTCTAATGCTCTTTGTTGGTGCCTCATGTAGCCATTGTGCGTTCCTCTGGCCTTCTTTCCAGCCAGAATCGGGTGCTTGGCTTTCATCCTGTGGCCCCACCCATGTGCCTAAAGCCTCCACAGTACCCATTTTGTTTGCTGCCCTCCACCTGGGTGATTTAAAAAGAGAAGGAGAAACAAAAGGGGGGGGGTGGGGTGAGAGCACAGCCCAGGACTTCTTGGCCAAATCTTGCTCTTAGATTTGGGGTTGTTGTAGAGCAGCATCAGAAAACATTGTTTTCACTCAGCATCTGGAGTCAGCTCCCCAAATATAAATTAGTTGACACACATGGTTCTGTAAAACATCCATTAGCTTCATGCAATTCCATTTAACAGCTGTGATTGAAAACCTACTGAATGCTGGACCCTGTTGTTGATGTTGGGGGTATATTAGTAAATCGACTAAGAAAAATTTCTTTCTTCCCGAAGTTTATGCACTACTAGAGTGGCTAAAAGAATATAATATAGAGCAAATTATTACTACGCTAGAAGTGACAGACTTGATATGTTGGAAACCACTGGAAAGGAATGTTACAATTCAGATGGAATGGACAGGGTAAGCTTCCCTGAAGCGAAGACTTGGAGGAGGTGGAGAGCGTACCCTTGAGGCTATGTGGGAGAAAAGGAAATGCCTTGCTGTAGCATGAGCTCACCCGAGTTCTTTGTCAGAGCCAACTTCTTGTCAGTGTTCACATGCACGCTCTCCTTCATGCTCCCTGCTACCTCAACCATCTCTTTCCATCATTTGCAGCTTCACAGATACCATCATCATCATCATCATAATAACCAGTTGCCTCTTTACCTGGCTTTGTCAACAGCATTCTTCTAGCTCTTGAGTGACCTTGGGTGACATATAAATGTCACCTCTTGGGACGGCCTCTCTTTGTCCCCTATCATAACTTAGAAGCCTCACAAAATTATAATTATCACCCTCCCTTCAGATACTCAGTAACACTGTTTGAATGAATGAGCCCACCTAAAAGCTCAAATAGGGTGATCTTTTTGAGGACAGGAATCCTGATTCGTTTACTTATGCCTAGAGCCAGGCACATTGTTGAATGTATCTAATAGATTGTGTCTTCATGAATGAGCTCCATCATGGAGGGCAGTCTTGTGGTTTGGGTATGAAATGTCCTCCATGAGCTCACATGTTTGATACTTGATCTTTAGCTGGGGAAAGCCTTGACGGTGGCCTTAGTGGAGGACGTCGGTCATTGGAGCTGGCCTTGAGATTTTTTAGCCTGGCTAACTTCTGTCCTCTTTCCTTCACAACTGTAGATGCAGCAAGACCAGCCACCTCATGCTCCCGGCACCAGGCAACTTCCACCTTAAGCCCAAACATACTCTTCCCACCTTTACACAGCTTCTTGTCAGGTATTCAGTCAGGATGTCAAGGAAAGTAACTAACTCGGGTGGATAGAAGGACCTTGCTGTAGAACATTATTTTCAGATGTGTTACTTTTGTTCATGCTGTGGAACATTTGTTTAATGATGCAAAGATGCGTTGCACTCTTTTATGTTGCAGTTGTTTAACTCTGTGAAGCTGTGCTACTTTGCCTGTCTAAAACACCTGATGGTCTAATAAAGAACTGAACAGCCAATAGTGAGGCAGGAGAAAGGATAGGTGGGGCTGGCAGGCAGGGAGAATAGAGTGAAGGAGAAATCTGGGAGGAAAAGAAGAAAAGAATGAGAAAGGAAGAAGAGGATGCTAGGGGCCAGCACAGCACACAACCCACACAGCCACACATCCACACAACCACACAGCCAGCCACGGAGTAAGAGTGAAAGTAAGATAACAGAAGTAAGAAAAAGAAAAAGCCCAGAGAAAAAGTAGACAGGATAATTTAAAGTTAAGTAAAGCTGGCAAGAAACAAACTGAGCTAAGGTCAGGCATGTATAATTTAAGAATAAGCCTCCATGTGTGATTTATTTGGGAGCTGGGTGGCGGGCTCCCAAAAAGACCAAAGAGCTAAAGAGTAAAAAAACAAACAACAACAGGACCTGGTAATAGTTTAAGTACACTAATCCTTAAAGACAAGATGAAAGGGAGGCCACAAAGCATTAAATTGTGAGGTGGGGAACAGATTTTTCTCCATGTTTCAGCTTTCCCCAGAGTGAAACCTTTTTTCTAGGTGAAACAAGCTTTGGTTCAACCCTTAGCTCCGATGGGGCCCTTGCTCAGCCAGTGAAGGGTCAGATGGGACTATCCCCAATTTCATAGAAGTCCTGGTTTTCTCTGCAGAAAAATCCTATCCAGCATAATGATACTGAACATTGTGGGGGTCGGGGAGAGGGAGGGTGCAATCACAGGCTACAGTGCCTGGTTTATATGTGGGTGCTGGAGTTCTGAACTCAGATCCAACTAGGTCATCTCCCTAGCCCCACTTTTCAGGTTGTTTTTTTTTTTTTTTTTTTTTTTGAGAGAAGTCTCACAACATAGCCCTGGCTAGTCAAGAACTTACTGTGTAGACCAGGCTGTCTTCACACCTTCAGTGAGCCTCTTGTCTCTTGAGGGCCAGGATTATATACTATGTCTGGTTTATGTAAAATTTACAATAGATAAATTTGTATGATTTCTCTTACTAGTCTGTCTTTTATTACAGGTGCCCAAGACATCCACCTAGTGACAGGCAGTGATAGTTCCTACTCGTCAGGTGTGTGGTACGTACACCTTACTGCTATTTGCCTAGAAAATGCGTAAGGATGATTTCATTAATGTAAAGATTCCATTTAATCCCTGTCTGGTTTCAAAATACACCTTAGGTGACCTACTAAAAGCAAGCAGCATAATTGAATCAAAAGAAATTAATCAGAGCAAAGAAAAATAAGAGCAAGACAGAAATTCCAACCACAAAAGCACAGTGGTTACTGAAGAGACCACAGACTTGGCTCAGCAAGGAAGGAGACAGACCAGTTATGGGATCCACAGTCTTTTGTTAAGACA
Organism: Peromyscus leucopus; assembly: GCF_004664715.2. Classification (NCBI taxonomy): domain Eukaryota; kingdom Metazoa; phylum Chordata; class Mammalia; order Rodentia; family Cricetidae; genus Peromyscus; species Peromyscus leucopus. The sequence continues at coordinate 190,636 of NW_023505424.1, read as the reverse complement.
CACACAGAGGCCAGGAGCTCTGAGAGTAGGGGAAAGATTTTCCCATGCTGCCTCAGGAGGAATGTTGGTGTAACTGGAAATTTCTGGACTTTTTTTTTTTTTTTTTTTTTTGCTAGAAAAAAAAAAAAGCCACACTTAGGTTCTAGCCTGTCTCCAAAGAGACTCTGGAAAGAGAAGAAGGGAGATTTGCACCTTTAGGTAAGAGCCTCAGTGAGCCTCCTGGCAGCTCACATGGACTGTACTAAGGGTGGGGATTCTGGGTAGGAAAGGCACAATAGCTCACTAAAGGGATAAGCATTCTTCCTCTACCCTAAGCACAGCCTTCCTAGGGGTGAGCCTGCTTTCCTGAGGGGTGGCCCCATGGCAGGGTGATTGATCAACCCACCTGCAATGTCAGGCTGAGGAGTTCAGCCTCCTGACCAGAAGGAACTGGTTTGCTGTGAATGGGCATTTGCTGTTGTGTGTCACTAGTGTCCAGGATAACATTTGGAGTCAGTGAGTTCCCACTAGCTGTTCGCTATGTGTCGATCAAGGGGCCTCAAGGTAACACCGACTGTCAAACTAAACCCTCCACATCTAAGTTCCTCTAAGGGCAAAACAATGCGCCTCAAATGTGCTGTCTTTCAATGATCTGAGCTGATCCTGGATAAGATTTAAAATACCTGAAAGAACTGAGTGGCTGGTGTAGTTATATTTTCTCCAGTCCTGCCTGGCCCACGGTCAGGGCAAATCTCTCTCACCTGCCAGTTCCGCAGCCGCTCAGACCCAACCAAGTAAACACAGAGAGACTTATATTATTTAGAAACTGTATGGCCGTGGCTCAAGCTTCTAGCTAGCTGTTCTTCTATCTTAAATTAACCCATTTCTATAAACCTATACCTTGCACACGGCTCGTGGCTTACCAGTATCTTACATGTTGGTACTCATGGCGGCAGCTGGCGGCGTCTCTCTGCCTCAGCCTTCTTGTTCCCAGAATTCTCTTCTCTGCTTGTCCTGCCTATACTTCCTGCCTGGCTACTGGCCAATCAGTGTTTTTATTTATACAGAGCGCTATCCACAGCAGGCTGGGGCCGGTGAGACGGCTTAGTGGGCAAAGTGCTTGCTGCCAAGCCTGGGGACCTGAGTTTGATCCCTGGAACTCATGGGGTAGAAGGAGAGAACCAATTCCCACAAGCTGTCCTCTGACTTCTAAAAGCATGCACACACACACACACACACACACACAAATGTATGGTTAAAAAAAATGCAGAACCACATTCCTCTCTAAATGTCATATTGCCTGTCAAGCTTACATCTTACATAAGCATGAGCATCAGCAATGTCAGGGATGGGTTTTTTGGCAGCCGAAGGTCGAAACTCCGCAGTACTGATTAGACACAGGGCTGCACAGAAGAGCTTGACATCCACTTGTAAAAACCAAGGATCCAAACAAGTCAGACACCTGCCTGGACCCATCCTTGGAAAGATGCAGATTAAAGTGTACCCATGGGCAAGGGCTAGATTTCTCTTCAGAAAACGGTCCTCCTTTGCTCTCATAGGACAATAAACGGGCACCCAGGGCCTGCAGAGCAGTGTGTGGTGTGACTAATGGCCCTCCCACCAGTGTCGAGTACATTCAGTTCGCTATTACTCTGTTTTGTCTTTGCCTTTGCATGCCTCCCCATCCTATAAGGCAGAGAGCTGAGAACTAACTGTTGAAACCAAAAATTGTAGCATGAACCTTAAAAGTTCTTATTAATAAAAATCAAACCTGAGGCCAGTTATTGGGGTGAGTGCTGGAAGATCAGAGAAGCAGAACAAGCCATAGCTTCCTCACCTCACCAGTTCCTCAGCTGATCCTGTTTCCTCAGACTGGAAGCTTCTCAGTCCTCATCCAGAATGAATCTCAGCTGAACTGCTGCTCGAAAGCCTGAAGCTTAACCAGCTAAAATCTTAACCAGCCAAATGCTTAACCAGCCAAATGCTTCTAGTTTCTGGTCTCCATGCCTTATACATCTTTCTGTTTTTGCCATCATCCCTGGGATTAAAGCTCACTTCTTGGGATTTAAAGGCATGTCTCACCATGCCTAGTTGTTTCCAATGTGGCCTTGGGAACTCACAGAGATCCAGAGGGATTTCTGCCTCTGGAATGCTAGGATTAAAGGTGTGAGTGCCACCATTTTCTAGCCTTTGTATCTAGTGGCTGTTCTGTCTCTGACCCAGATAAGTTTATTAGGTGTGCACAATATTTTGGGGAACACAATACCACTACACAAAATCAAGGGCCTTAACGATATGACTGAGTGGTATTGGGATTTAGCATGCCAAGACCCTGGATTTCTAGTCTCCAGCATGAAAGCAAACACCACCACAACCCTGAAGTCAACCTGCAGAGAAGCCATTTTGGGTATATGGCTGGGGCAGTAGGCTGTGGACTCAGTATGTAACCGGCTCTCACCTCCCAGTTCAGACAATGTCATCGGCAAGATGCTTTTCCGTGTATGCATGCGTTGTGAAAGCCAGAGGTCAACCTTGGTATCATTTCTCACCCACCTTGCTCACTGAAACAGGATCTCTCATGAGTCTGGAACTTTCTCATTAGGCTAGGGCTGCTGGTCAACAGACCCAGGAAAATGGCTGTCCTCTCCGTCCTTAGGACTGGGACTGGTGAAAATATTTTCTCCCCCTGTGTCTGCACCATCCCCTACTGTTCCCAATGGCTTTGGGTCCTCAGGCTCGTGTAGCAGACACTTTACTATAACTGGGTCTATCTCCCCAGGGCTAGCCCCCAGCAGCTGGCAGCAGGTGATGATGTATGCAGCAGCAGAGCAGGCTGGCGGGAACGAACTCCCAGTCCGTGACTTTGGTTTTTAGAAACTATGTGCAGTTAGTCAGTGAGTCTTTAAAGTGAGTCGTGCTTAAGGCATGCGTTACTCAGGGGGAGAAAATATTTTCAGCACTACTTGAAGTTTTTATACCTGACTGTGCCTTACTGTGGCTACCCCAGAGGTCTTATTGTTCTAGGTGTTGCTAGAGTCTTACTCAGGCGGCACCCATGGGAAAAAAACAGTGATGATTTTTTCCCCCTATGGTGTTTTATGTGTGTGAATGTTTAAAACTTGTTTGGGATGAATGCACCGAACAATTCACCATCTGTTGTACAAATATTTTTGTAGACCTGAGTCCAAATACCACAAAATCACTGCCACGGCCCAGGTTATGTGAATCGTTTTCTTAGGCAGATTTTTATTAGATGTGATTATTCGTGAACTCTGAGACTCTGGGCAGGAACATTAAGATTAGCCTCTAGAAGAAATCTTTTGGTGGTGACCTATATTTAAAAAAAAAAAAAAAAAAAAAAAGACATGGGAAGGAGAAGTCACCTTGGAGCTAATTTGAAGGGGGAAATAACTTTTCGGTTTTGGTTTTTGTTGTCATGCTAAGCAGTGTACAAAGGGAAATCAAAGTGACCCCGTCAGTGACATTCCTACAGTGAGTGGCTGGTGAGAGAAGATAAGGTTCGGCTAGGCTGTGCCAGAGTCCGGTCTCAGTTCTGTCAGGTGTAATCAGAGCCTTGGGCTTAAAACAAAAGCGCCACCCCACTTCAGCGAGAAGACACTCCAGGCCCCAGTACCCTACACTAAAAGGGAAAAGCAAGCGGCAACAGTTAAACAGGGGAGGGGTGCGGGGGGAGGGCACACGACGGGGACACCAAACATCAACAGTGCATTTGTGCCACACCACACCCACGCCTCTCTTGACTCTCTGGGTTCACTGCCTAATGTTCCACGTTTAATATAAAATCCTTCCCTCTGGTCTAATAAATGGAAGCGGCTTGTTTTTTGTTTGTCTTTCAAGGCTGTGGCTGCAGAGATGAAGCTTCTCTTCTTAATCCAAGGCAAAGGCAGTTGATGAGTCTGTGCACCATGATGGGTTCTTAGGTCACACACACAGACACACAGACACACACAGACACACCGGCTCTAGGACGTGTGTAGGAAAAAGAGCATCCTTTTTTTTTTTTTTTCTGAAAGAACTTATGTGTTTGCTCAAAATGTCACTTGGAAAATTGCTCTTGTGGATGAAAGTACTACATAGAGTAAATTAGAATTTTCATTTGTATATATAACTTTCATTTCATATATAAAAGATAAAACTGAACCAAAGGGCCGTTTGGGAAGATGTGGTGGGGTGTGGTGTGTCCTTGCAGCTTCTCTCCTTACTGGTGGGTCTCACTGGATGTCCCTTAAAATAACCTCCGAACCCAGGCTACCCATAGTTCTTCATTGCTAAGATTATTCCAGAATGCCTGGGCTTGGGTGCAGCTGCCTTGAGAAACACAGGAGAAACAGCACTCGCACTTGGGTGATCGGTAAACTAAGGAAGAGCAGAGATGAAGCCAATCTGCTGTGTCAGAAATTGCTGAGGAAATGTAGACCTCGGGTGATGTGGCCCTGACGGGAGGAAATTAAAAGCCTGCTGCTGCGTGGAAAACAATCGGCCGTGACAGAGGATCAGGAAGGAGTACAGAATGAATGACGATCAGAAGAAACCAGCCCACAATAAAAGTCGCCCGGCTTGCTCCAAGCCCAGAGAGTCGCTAGAAGTCCCTGAGAAATGCTTGCTTTTTCTGGGTTCTGTCAGAGCCTTAGTGTTTGGATTGCTGGAGCTCACAACTTCACCCCTTTATATCCCAAAGTCTCATTCTGAAGTCGATACCTTAATTTATGGGGTTCTTTGAAATGTTCCTTGACTGTTATAAATACCAGATAAGAAGGTCTGCATAGTTATTGTAAAAACAAACAAACAAACAAAACCCCAAACAACTGTACCCTCTTCCTGCTGTGCCAGGAAAACACACATCTAAGGTTGGATTGGCTGGAAAAATATTTCTATCAACTTATTTAAGAAGCACACATATTTGCATTAGATGATAGTATTAGGAAAACAAGATAATTTTTAAAAAGAAAACTATAAAGGTATTTGAAAGTCTTTCTGATGAATATCAAGATTATTTAAGACCATAGCACAGTCTATAACCAAAGATAACGATGGGGATGGGGGTGGGAGGGGGAAACAGGTTGTCTTATAAAAATAAGACTTCAGTTACTCTTAAAACCAATGTGTTTACCCTATGTGAATTTTGGCTTGCAGGAAAAGATTGAACCCAACAAGAAATTTTAGTTGGTTTATATATATATATATATATTTCAATTTGATAATCAGAAGAAACCTAAGAAGCTCCAGGGTTTAATCAACCAAGATGCTAAAAGCGTGAAGAGAAGACAAAGTCACATCACTGGCAGCTCAGTCACTCAAAAGGTGGCGGGGGTGGGGAGGGGGTAGGAGAGGGGGTGGGGGGGTAGAGTAGGGTAGATCACAGAGCAGAATGAAGATGCTAAATAGGATTAGAAGACCAGATACCACTACAAAGGGCTGATTTAGGGGACAAAGTGGATAATAAGGCAATTTCAGGATTCTTAAAAATCCTCTGTGTCCGGGAAACGCATTGACTGCCCCAAACTAAGAAACAAAGAAGCATCACACACAGAGAATGAGTTAAAGGTACCCTGGGAAAAACCGACGCCTCCAATTTCTAAAACTAACACACTTAAAAAAAAAAAAAGAAGAAGAAGAAAGGGGAGAGGCTGTGTGTTTGAACAATAGCGAGGGGGTGTAAATGTGGGCCAGACGATCTGAAGCAGACAGTGATGGAAGAAGGACCTTCCAGACAGACAACCCAAAGAGATTCTTGGAATACCTTAAGGTGACGTGTGCGGGGGAGAGGGGGGCGCTGAGAACTTGACCAGTTAAATGAGGTTTTATTTTAATGTATTTTAGCCTCTTTTCTTTCTTAGGGGTGTGGGCAAGCAAATGTGTCTTAACGGTAACAGTATACTAACAGTGATAAATTAAGGGCCATTAGGATCTCCCTCAAATAAATTAAGACGACTTAAGATGACCAAGTCCTTAGTGGGGGAAAATGCTTAGACTTAATAATGCTGCCGCTTGTGCATGCCTGGAGGGCTCTTTGGAAAGACAGAGAAACTCAGGGAAATAGGACGAAGTAAATCTGGTCAGTTGCAAGGAACTGACCCCCAAAAAGAGCAGAAATTGGCTAGCCTTCCCGTTGTCACTCAGAAGCAATGAGAGAGAGAGAGAGAGAGAGAGAGAGAGAGAGGAGAGAGAGAGAGAGAGCTAAACTTTAGATAGATGAGATTACAGAACACAGAGATATACATGTGCTCCATTCACCAGACACAACAATCCAATTTTAGGAAAGGTGTCCTTTTGAAAATCCTTATGAAAATCTTCATAAAATATTCTAGACTTTGGCTGGTATAATAGAATTTCTACCACAGTCATTTTATTGACAGTTATTTATCGGCATCATTATCATAGTCTTACAGAGGCTATTTGTTAACTAATATCTTGGTTCCTCAGATAAGGAAGAATTGGGAGCAGATTGTATTGCCCACTCCTTGAGAGGAGATCATTCTTAAGGAGCACACATCAATGTAGACACAAAGGTACTCCCAGGAGAACAGTCAGAAAACAGTTGCTGGGTGTGGAGGCACATGCCTTTAGTCCCAGTGCCTGGAGGTTGGGGGGGGGGGGGTGAGGCAGAGACCAGCTCTGAGTTTGAGGCCAGCCTGGTCTGCAGAGCAAGTTCCAGGACAGTGAGGAGGGCTACAAAGAGAAAGTCTGGGGGGGGGGGGGGCAAAAGCAAGTGAGGTAACAGCAGCTCCATACATGTGTATACTCAGCATGCACAAACAAGAAATTCTCCCTCTTTGAGAAGTCATCACAGAAAGGTGCACAAGAAAATCCTTGAAGATAACAAACAGTTCCCTGTGCAAAAGACTGTGTGTGTGTGTGTGTGTGTGTGTGTGTGTGTGTGGTGTGTGCACACAAGCACACTGGAGAAAGTGTGAAGGTAGAGGCCAGAAGGTAACCTTGGGTGTTGTTCCTTAAGTAGACTAAGCTGTGTGGCCACCGAGTTCCATGGATCTACCTGTCCATGCTTCCCTAGTGCCAAAATTACAAGCATGTGCCATTAAATGAGTTCTGGAGATCGAACTCAGCTCCTTAAGTTTACCAGGGAAGCCTTTACCGACTGTTTCCCCAGCTCAGATACAGGGCCTGGAGTCAGACCTAGAAACCAGGGTAGAGAGAACACAGGTGTAATAAGAAATAATAGGAAGGACAGTTTTGAGAGTGGGTTCGGCACATGACCAGCTGGGTTTGAAGCTTAACCCAGAGGAAAATGAATTGTCTTTCTTAAAATTTGTCTGTGCTTTGATTTCCTCATCTCAGAATCAGAACTTTAATAACACTACTTAAGAATTGTTCTGGGAGTTCATGAGATAATGTGTGCATGAGAACTTTGTAGACAGTTTCAGGAGGAAGAACACAGCCTTGGAGTAGGGATGTGGTGCAGGGCCTGAGCACTCGCCTGGAGTGCAGGAAGCCCTGGGTTTGATCCTCAGTAAGCGGAAAGAGGAGGTGGTCAAGAAGAAAAGAAGGAATGAGTTAAGAATGTACACCCTCCTGATTTCCTTGGAGTAACTGCTGATTGGTTTCTTGTTGCCTTTTCAAATCCTTTGTACTCTCCAAGGACCACGGATGGCCCCACTCTGACTGATAGAAGGAAGGTCAACTTTGCTGTCATTCCCAACTTGAAGGGATTTTCCCCAGCTCCACACACATCCCGTCCCTGCTTAGCTGGCGATCCTCACCTGTTTCTGAGAGCACGGAGACCCCTCCCTCTTTCCAAGGCTCAGGCCCTCCTTGCACTGTGCTGTCAAGGGCTCTCTGGTCTGTGGCAGAAAGATCTTTCTCGACAAATCCATTCCCTCCCTCGCTTAAGTGACTCTGTCAATTTACACCTTTCCGGGACCAATTTTGATTTTAGAATTAAGATTCCACAGATCCATACAAATGGCACAGAAAATTTTGTGTGATAGGCCTGGAAATGTTACTGTTAAAGATGGAAGTCAGCTTGTTCCCAAATCGGGCATTTCTTTGTTTGGCAAAGACCTTCGATACGAAAGAGGAAACTTCCAAAGCTAAATTATCTTGTATGAGAAAAGCAACAGGAACTGAAAGCTGGCGGTCCAAGGGAAGGGAGGAAGCAAGAGAAAGAGGTGCCGGATGGTGAGGAAGTGAACCGGGGACTGTTGTTGGGGACCCCCCACAAAGCCAGCCAGCAAGCAGTTCAGAATGGCTGGATGAGCTTTTTCAGCACAAGCACCTGGTTTTAAGCGATTGGCTAGGTTGTGATAGAATTTGTTTTTACCCTCATCCTCTACCAGAGTGTACTTACGTAACTAGAAGGGTCAACTGGAGTGATTTTTTTTAACTAAGCAAAAGAAATTTGAATATGTATTTTCAACTACCTTTCTGATGTCCCATTACTTCAAGCTATCAGATGGAGCAGTTGTTTATTATATTTACTGTGTGGTGGTGGAGAGATGTATTTGCATGTGTGCACTCAAGTGGGTAGTGTGCATGCAGACCAGGAAGTACCTTCCTCAGTCACTCTGGACTTTGTTTTTTTGAGGCAGGGTCTCTCCCTGAACCTGGAGCTCACCAATGCAGGTCCAGGGTCCTGCTTGCCTTGCCTCTTCAGCACTGGGATTAGGGGTACAAACCACCTCGCCCAGCTTCTTACGGTGGGTTCTGGGAACCCAAGTCCAGGGCCTCTTAGCTGCATGGCAAGCACTTTACTGTCTGGTCGCTCTCCCTGTGCCCTGGACCAGTTACTTTAATGAGATGTTGAAGAGATTCTAGAATGGACCATGACGGCAGTTGTGAAAGCTTGGCCTGTGACGGTTAATGGAAGAGCTGTCAGGTATCTGTTTACTAAGGGCATCTGGCTCCACACAGATTTACTGCCCATGGCCTTCATTTTGAAATGCCTTTCTGGAATGTTCCACCCCCTGTATCTCCTGATATCCACCTGCTCTGTTCTGCATTTGGACTGGGGTTCGCCCCATGTCCCTTCATCACTGCCTATAAGGTTTCCAGCCCTCCCCGTGCAGGGCAGTACTTGCCCGTTTTAGACAAACATCCCAAGCCAAGGTAAACAATGGGAAGCTTCATGGAGGACTCCTCTCCTGTGGGCGGACACCTAGTAGACCTGTTCCTGGCACTGGGCACCAGGCAGGCCTGAGCTAACAGTATTCTGCCTCCAGATACTTAGCAGAGGGCATATTCTCTGGAGCCCCCAGGCAGAGAATGAAAACATGGAAGCTGTGACTGGAACCAGGTAACGCTCCAGAACAAAACAAAGGTTTCGGACTGCAGCCCAAGCAACCACAGCTTCATTTTTCCCTGAACTGAAAGGGCTCAATAAGCAAGGGCTGAACCAATCCCAATTAGAACCACGGTGGAGACCTTCGCAAAGAGGCCACGCACCCTTCACACCAGTGCGCTGGAGGGTCTACAGCTTCCTTCATTTTAAGTTTAATTTTTTTAACTATTTTTTTAATGATATTCGTGTTTTGTCTCCATGTACGTCGAGGCCAGAAGAGGGTGTCACATGCCCTGGGACTGGAGAGACAGACGGCTGTGAGGCACCATGTGGGTGCTGGGAACCGAACCTCTGTTTGATCTGAGCCATCTCTCCAGCCATCCCTCCCATTCCAGACATACACAGTTCTCTGGGTCCGAACAGAAAGAAGCTGAGTGCTTTACTAGAAGGAACAATCTGGACTGAGAACCATGAGACGTCACCGCCTTATGATTGCTGCCAAGACGGAAATTAAAACTCAAGATGAGAAAAAGGGTTCAATCGGGGCTGGGGAGGAGGGGAACCGTAACCTCAGAGGAGATCTGTTAAATCATCTATGCCTTCCTTCCGAGCTGCTTGGACCTAAAGAATGTCAGCAATTCTCACCCTCCCACACAGCCACTCTATAATAATTAGTTTTACTGCTTTTTTTCCCCCACAAGCCATTACCTTAATTATTTTAATTAGATTGTTCATGCACTCAAGTTGTTTACAAGCACTTTTCTTTTTATGACATTATCAATAAACAGGAGGGGGAAACTACCACCTTGGAGGAAGCCTGGCAGTTTTCACTGGATGGGCCCTGCTCCCAAGCCTGGAAGCACAGCTTCCACGCGAGTCTGGAAACTGCCAGCATCCCAGGACCACTTTCCCAAGGAGAGTGAGAAGCCCCTTCCCAGAAGAAACGCAAGTCCCATGTGTACCTCCTGTGATCACTGCCAGCCAAAAGCACGGGAGTCCTTACCCTGTACGCAACCTGGTTGGCCCTCTGACGAACTCTATGCAGTGTAACTAGTCAACGTTATGGATGGTTAGTTGCCAGCTTTGATTAAGATTCCTCATACTTGGCATTTCTTAGCTATCTGTTTGATTCTTGTTTCTCATTCTACTAGTTGGGTGATCTTGAAAACATTTTGACTTCTCAAGTTCTCAGTTTTACTGTCTGTCAAATCAAGGTAAAAGCAGCCAACTGGTAGAGTTCCTTGAGAATCACAGGTGTCCTGTCCCTCCTCGTGCCTTCCTCCTCTCCCTCTTCCCCCTAGACTTCTTAGCAAATTTGGATGCTGCAAAACCGGGATGCTTTGGTTCTAGACTTCAGGGCTCTTTCTAACTTCAAATTCATCCCTAAACGTCTTCCTTACATAAATACAGATGTGAAGGCTCGAGGTGTGGATCGCTTGGTAGAGTGCTTGCCTAGCATGCATGAAGCCCTGGGTGGGATCCCCAGCTGGGCAGAAACTGGTCATGGTGGCTTTATACCTGTAATCCCGAAACTCCCCAAAGGTAGAGGCAGGAGGATCGGAAGTTCAAGGTCATCCTTGGCTACATAGTGAGTGCAAGTCCATTCAAGCTATATGAGATCCTGTTTCAATAGAGAGATAAACATTAGTAGATAAATAAATATATATCAACAGCTGTGAGAGTGCGGACGTAGTAGGACGCCTGAAAGACCACGAATCCCTTTCTTCTCTGTTGTTCCCCCCCCCCGTGTGTGTGTGTGTGTGTGTGTGTGTGTGTGTGTTTGCGCGCGCGTTGCGTGTGTGCATGCTTGTGTGTGTGTGTGTGTGTGTGTGTGTGTGTGTGTGTGTATGTGTGTGAGTGTGTATGTGTGTGCTGTGCAATAATGTGTCTGAGACAAGGTCTCCCTATACTTCTCAGGCTAGGCCTGAACTCTCAATTGTTTTTTTCCAAATAACTGGATGAAGTCATGAGCCCCGCCCCCCCCCACCCGGTTTCATCACCTCAAAAGCCATGCACACACCGTGCTTTGAGTGGCTCTCGAAGGGGCCAGAGTGTTCTCCAAGGGGAGGTTGGAGGGCGCGTTCTGGCCGGCATGCAGCCTCCTCAGCTCCTACCTCTACCTCACAGGGTTAGCCTCCGGGTAGGGAGCAACAGGATGGTGAGAGGTTTGCTGATCCAAGTCACTCATTTTTAATGTATTATGTAAAAGCCCTGCTGTGAGCGGTCCTTTGAGTACAGTCCAGGGTTTGAAGGAAACCTCATTGCTTTGCTCCTGTGTGACCTCTCCATGGCTCAGGTGTAATGAAAAAGAAGCCATACCCAGTAGAGACAGATTTCTTCGCGGTCATCCCCAAAACAAGGTCTCTTGAACTCAGATGCCAAATTGCTGGGTTTGGTGGCTCGGCTTGTGCCTTTAATCCCAGCACTCTCGAGGCAGAGGCAAGCCCGGCCCACACCCTGTTCTAGGACAGCCAGGGTGGTTACAGAGAAACCCTGTCGCCAGAGGGAAAAACCAAAAAGGAACAGATGCCAAGAACCCCATTTTCCCCCACGAGGTGGGGCTGCTGACTTTCCACCAGTGTCCTGTCATTTTTCGTCATTTACGTTCCAGTGCATTTGAAAAGATTCTTTACATTTGTTTGTCACCTGTGTGTGGTGGGGAGGGACACATTTGTGCTACAGGACACGTGTGGACATCAGAGGGTGACTTGGTGGAGTTTGATTCTCTGCTCCTACCGTGTAGGTTGTCAGGGTCCCAGTCGTCAGGGTCACCAGGTTGTCAGGGTCACCAGGTTGTCAGGGTCACAAGGTCATCAGGGTCACAAGGTACTGACCCTTCCCACCACGCCATCTCGCTGGCCCTTTTGTTTCCGTCTTTACTGAGTTAATAAAAGCAGAAACTTCTTCTCTCTAATACCTTTATATGATTAGCTGTCGAAGAGAGAAAAAACGATTTGATCTATGTTTCAACCAAAGTGTTTACAGCTGACCTTATGAACTGTTCGTGCTAAACGTAGTAACTGCAGTATTTTTTAGTGTCCTTCAAAGAAACTGAGATGGAACGGCTCGCTTATGTGTTCAAAAGGCATTCTTTGGCACCATCTTGTGGGATGATTTAGTGCAAGACATGAAACCAAACCTTCACAGCGGCTGTTAAGGCTTCAAATGGAATCTTCCAGCACCCTCTTCTGGCACATTGCAGAACAGAGAAACAAAACAAACAAAAACCAGTGCCTACAAAAATCTTAAGCCAGGCCAGCCAGACTTCTGACTATGTTGTTAATTTTGAGTAAGCTCGGCAGGGTTTCTCAACCCTGACACTGTTGACATTGTGGGACCCGATGGTTCTTCATTTCTGGGGATTCTCCTGTGCACTGTAGGGTGCTAAGCAATAGCCCTACCCAGAAAATAACAGTATTTCTCTGTAACACTCAGAAATGCACTCACATTGCCAAATGGCCGCAGGGCAGAGGACAGTGGGGGGTGGGACCTGGAGTTCTCTCGGATTAAGAACCACTGAGAAAAAGCACAAAAGCACACTGTGAAACCACTGGGAAAAGTGAAAAGGTAACATTAGAGTTCATATAACTTTCATTCTCCTGATTGTTCTAAAACAGAGGGAATAGAATTCAAAAACATGAAACATTGTCATTGGTTGTAGTTGCAAGACCACTGTCCAGAAAAAAAAATGCCACAAAACCACCTGTTTGTACACCACGGCAGGCTAGGAATGTGCTGCTCAACACCCACACTGATTCCTGTGGGAAAATCTATGCTAAATGTCTCTGATTTTCATGGTTGCATTATGTGGTTGCATCGAGAAATGTGTGTGCCTCCAGGAACTCCAAAGACTTATTCTCATGCTTTTCAGCCCCATCTAAAAATTTCTTCTTCTTTTCTCCCAAAGCTCTTCTCAGTTTCCAATTGAAACCCCTCACCATATTTTGTGTTAGCTCAAATACTTCTGCCCTTTCTTTCCAGATGACATCCTTTCTAAAAGCCTTCCACAACACCCTCCTTAGTGTCAGTGGGAAGTCTCACTCTAGTAATACAACTTAGGTATTTTTAGTTTTACCTCCCATGGCTGCATCTCTTCCACTCCATCCCCTTCGTCATTATCGATTATTTCATTTAGGGCTTATTCCCTACCCATCTGTTACATCCAGGCACAGTTTTGAATGCCAGGGATAGGAAGGGTTGCGTTGACCCCCAAGGATCTCCTCCTGTAGTCCAGTAGGAAGAACAGAGAAATTACAATGCATTGCACACAGCAAGTGATAGAATGGAGGTGTTAGTGGAGGCGGGGGGGGGGGGGGGCTAGAAGAGGAACTAAGTTGGAGCGGGCTTCCAAGAGCTGACAATTAATCTGGGTGTTGAAAGATGAATAGGAGTTTTCCAGGCAAAGGAAATGGCAAAGAAAACTCCACTCAGAATGAATGTCCTGTGCAGATGGGAGTCCTGTCTCTCCCACACATCGCACACAGCCACCTCCTCAGAGAACTCACTTCTCTAAATACACTACTGCTCGCTCCAGGGTCTGCCGCTTTCCCAGGCATCTCTTCCCCTTCTGGCTCACGCTCCCTTTCTGCCCACGTTTGTGTGTAGAGACCCTCCGTTCTGCCTCTGTCTTAGCCAACCCTCACCTCTCGTCCCTTAACCGTGACCACCGTTAAGGCAGCCTACATCTCTCCGGAATCTGGAGAGAAGCCTCTTGGCGACTCTTGTCCGCAGTCCTCCTAGCCAACCTGCCTGCCCACAAGCCACCACACCTCAGAATCCGGCAGTGAGGAAAACAACTGTTATTCCAGGCTTCCCTGTGAGATAAGCTCTGTGACAGGAAGAGGTGGGGTGGGAGATGACAGCAGTGTGGCCACAGCGTAAAGGTGGGGTTCTGCCTGGAGAAGACCTGCTTTACTTCTCCTCCAGCGTCTGTCTTTTCACAGATGAGAGTGGACTCAGGGATTCGTCACCCTGGCATCCACGCCCTTTGCTCCCATCAGGGGTCAACCAGGGGAAAGTTTGGTAGAGATCAGAGATGGAAGGGAGTAAGCTCAAAGTATTTGTTACCCTGCGTCCCTCCCTGTGAGAATCCCTCTGACTGGATGTCTTTAGAACCAAGTCCATGGCTCTTCTGACCTGATCCTCTGTTCACGGCTCCTGCAGCTTCCTTTCCAATTGTTGTGTAGTGCTAGAAGTAGTAACTTATGTTAGGATTCTGCCACTCCTCCATCTCATGCCCCTTGGTCCTCCATCCCATTGCCCCTAGGATCTTGCGTGCACCTCCCTCTTAGGTCCTCGCCTTACTTAATACCATCCAGCATTCTTCACTTTCTTGACCCCACAATTCCTTCCGTGTGTGTGTGTGTGTGTGTGTGTGTGTGTGTGTGTGTGTGTGTTGTGTTACATGCCTGTACACCATTCCAGGGATTGAACCAGGGTTACTGCTCCTGAGAGGACTCCCCAACACCCCATTGTAGACTAGCCAGCTGTTATCATTCCCAGTAGCTCTTACCCTACCTGACCTTCTGTGTTTCCTTATCTTGGGTTGCCCTCCATGAGAGCAAGGATTTTGCTCACTTCATTCTCTGCTGTTTTCCCAGGGCCTGGAAAAATGCCTGGCATACAGTTTGATACTCATTAACAATCACTGGAATGAGTGATGGAGGATGAGTCTTGTAGCTATTTCCTCTACATTGAAACCTTGCCTAAGCAGAGGAGGGGGAATCTCATAAGACTTGGAAAACCTAATGAGACTTACAAAACTCAGGAAGCTAAGAAAGCAGACCCTGGTAAAGGCAGATGTTTACAGCTGCCATGTAAATGGAAAAAAAAAAAATCAGCCTGAAAGACTAGGGCAAAGGTGAGCCAAGAACTCCACACTCAAAATAAGCCACCAGTCCTGATCATGGAGCGAACATCCCTCCCTCCTAATCCTCCTGGTTTTAAAACTTTGAACTCTTTGGTGAGCTAATGAGTTCCCTGTTTAGATAAGCATAAGGCAGGATTTTCTCTTGTGCAATCTAGAGCATTTCACTGGCACTCTGCCCTCAGGGTGCTACTCTGTCTATGTAATGTTTTAAGGAGGTCATTGACCAATTATTGTATCTGTTTATTTTTGAAGGAATAAATTCATTCATCAAATACTTATAGAGGACCATCTGAGTACTGTACAGAGGAGCCAATGGATAAAGGATGGAAAGCCTCATTTGAGGAAAAAATGACAGAGCTTTTATGCTTCATTGATTAAAAAAAAAAACAGGAGGGTCATTGATGATGTTTTCATGAAAACATGGGTTTTCACGGATTTGAAGTGGGACTGGCTGAGACTTGAATTTGGGTAAGCGCTGATACAATACAAAATTCTATTAATTCTGGTTTAGATGCCAACCCCTTTACCTAAAATACAACAAAGAAACATATTCATAAAGAGCGAAAGCAAGAAAGGGTAAAACTGCAGTCACTCAGGTTTCACCCCCAAATCACCATGTTTCTTCTCAAAAGGAAGAGAGAACCTTCCAGAAGAAAGGCCTTACCATGATTATTTATTTGTTTGTTTGTTTGTTTGTTTGTATACATATACATATATATGTTTATACATATATATAACATTTTTCTGATATATATATTCTGAAATAATATATATAATATATGTATATATATATATATATTTAACTTGGCTGTTTTAATGGTCTATTCAAGGACAGGTGATCAAACTTGGCTTCTTGGGGTTCAGACTGTGCCCCAAAGCTTGGTAATAATTGCAGCAGGACTTGGCCAAGATCTCCAGATAACCATGTAGTAAAACAGGTAGACCCAAGCAGAGTCTACACAGGCAGAGTTTTAGATCCAAAACTCATGTTAGAATCTCAACTTTGAGGAACTGTGGAGATTGAGCCAGTCCCTAGTGGCCATTAGGCCCGATGGTGACCTCTCTGTGAATTCATGTTATTTTCCATGGTGTGACATACACTGTGCCGGCACTTGGTAGGCATTCCCTCCTTAGGCACTTAACTCTGGCCCTGACAATGTGACCTCTGCGGGATTCGTCACCCTGACATCCACGCCCTTTGGCTCCCATCAGGGGTCAACCAGGGGAAAGTTTGGTAGAGATCAGAGATGGAAGGATGTAAGCTCAAAGTATTTGTTACCCTGTGTCCCTCTCTGTGAGAATCCCTCTGATTGGATGTCTTTAGAACCAAGTCCATGGCTCTTCTGACCTGATCCTCTGTTCATGGCTCCTGCAGCCTCCTTTCCAATTGTTGTAGTGCTAGAAGTAGTAACTTGTGTTAGGATTCTGCCACTCCTCCAGCTGCATGACCACACATGCACAGTTCAGTAGCCAAGTAAAGGGTCTTACATCTTATATCATCCACGTGCTACTGTGTGATCATGCAATGCGCATAGCACAATCACACAATCCGCGCATGTGTGGCATGGCTCTGTAAGCCCACATGTGCGTGTGCAGGGAAATCCTTAAAAAGCCAGTCACAGACTCCCTCCCCTCTCTCTTCTGCTCTCTCCTCCTCCCCCACCTCTCTCTCCTTTCACAGGCTTGGCCACGCTCTCTTCTGCTCCCCAGTCCTAATAAAGCTCTGATATTGGGTTTTGTTGTGTCTTGTGACCTTTCCTTCACAGAGTAAAAGCTCTGCATTAAAAACCAACATTGGTGTCATAACTCGGATTGCCCCTCCCTTGACGAAGGGTGGGGTAATTTGTGCTGGTAATTTATGCCGGTCCACAGATTACCTACTCTTGGGGATGCCTGAGATGGGCGTCTTGGATCCTGTTTGTTATTTTAATTTTTATTTTTCTCTCAGTTGCAGTCACGGGACATAAAGGCTTCCTCCTCTTGGTCCCCACTCCTCCTCTGAGAAATGACTTAAATATCCCTAGAAATATGGCCATGCAACAGCTGCTTGAACCCCAATATTTCACGGGAATTATCTAACTTCTGCCAGTGAATGGGCAAATGAAAAGAGTTACCTTATCCCATGCTTTTACCTGAGCTCTGAACCCTCCCTTTCTGATTCTGTCTCTCCTGCCCACATGCATTCCTAAACCCGAGGAATCTCTGACTCCAAAGAATCTCGGCTTATCTAACCTCTGCTCTGTTCTCCCGTATCAGGCAGGCCTCTCTGCCCGACTCTGGCTCCACTTTCACTCTGACTGTCACCCGTTCTCAGCTGCCCTGAGAAGCACGGACAGGTCTGGAAGCAGGCTAGGAAGCATGCAAATGATTTTACAATCAGGACCCACATTGTGGACCCACATAATAATCTGGATGGCTCTCTAGTCAGAGATCAGTTTACAACCTGCTTCCTAAAGTGGTCCTCAAACCAGTAAACTATCAAAAAAAAAAAAAAAGGAATTCAAGACATGGAATAAAATCTGTCTCATGTCTCCATCTGGAGAGAGGTCCTTGAGCCCACAGGCAGAAGTTTCAGCTGTGGCATTTAAGGTACCATGGGAGAGATGAGAAAGCCCATATACAGAATTGCCAAATGCTAGTACATGCTATCCAAGCAGCTGCATAAGGGCTTCCAGGTCCCTGTTCTAAATGTGTGCTAGAAAAGGCCATGCGGGCTAGTGTGTGCCCTGCCCCTTAGGCCATCAATCAATTGAGCTTTGTTCAAAAAGGCACCTAGAGAGGAATACTGGTCAGCTGACTGCCCTCATGCACCTCGTGGCATGGGAACATCAAAGACCTCCAGCAGACCTCCTAGGCTTGGTCATGGGTTCACAGCATGGGGTGATCCGTTTCCTTCCTGTTGGACACTGAGCCACTTACTCAGTTCTGAGGGAGTTTTGGGGTCCACCTCTCTCTCCTTCTCATTTCCCTGTTGTCGGGGTAGGGGACAGCCTTACCCACCTCACCAGATCCCACCACTTAATTGTAATTTCAGGGGTACCTAATGGGAAGAGATTTTCCAGCTAAGGTGGGAGCTTTCATTTCATTCGCTCTCTCCACATGTCTCACTCCAGACTGGTCAGGAGTGCTTCTCCTCCTCATGCACAGTGACACAGACAGGGCCCTGCTCTCCCTCAAGTTCCAGAGGACACCAGGATCCACTGCCCTGTCACCAATTCCAGAAGAATGAGGTCTCACCCCACAAGCTCTTCCTTCCTGGTTCCCTCTTCTAATTAACTACTCAGCTAATTGTTATGGGATCACCATAGAGCTGGAGTCCAAGGACCATCAAGTATATACTCAGGTGGTAAGGAACAGTAACAGTCCAAAGGTATTTACACCCCCCAGACCCGTGTCTGGGCTCTACAAAAACAGACTTTAAATATAACAATCTATTACTGTAAAATGCCCTCAGCAATTGATCACCTGTGTCTCCTGGATCCTAAACTAATAAAGGAAACAGGTGCCTTAAAATAATCTGTCTCTGATAAGGCTTATCTCAGGTAAAAATTAAAAGCATGCTCCAAATATCCCCCCAACACTAACCAATATAGCAGAGTACTAAAACATTACAATAATACAGTCGCCAGCTCAAGATTTTAATTTTCGCATGGCTGCTTCTTAATATGTTCAAAATTTTTCCGAGCTCCAGAGAATCCACCTGGACAGGTCACTGAGCACCTTGTCAGACAATTCCCAAAGCAGCAGATGACCCCATGATGCCTGGCTACCCCAAACAACCCCCCCCCCCAACGCCGCCTCACTACCCCTCCAAGAGTCAACCAGCACCCACCAAGTCAGCTGGATGCAGTTTTTTGGGAGAAACAACGCCCCTATTCCTGTTCACCTGATTTTTTTTTATAATAAGCAAAAAGTCTAGAATGTTAGGATTCTGCCACTCCAGCTGCACGACCGCACATGCGCAGCTCAGTAGCCAAGCAAGTGGCCTTACATCTTACATAAAAGCAACAACTTGATCTACAAATGGTCCCAGATAACTGAATCATACCTTTTATGTTCCCTAAATCACAACAACCAGCCCCTTTATACATAAACCCTCCTTGGTACACCCTACTTGAAAATAAGCTATCATTTTCACTCTATTGTTGTTATCATTATTTTACTGGCTTGCAGGTGTTGTTTCCATTTTGAAGCTATAATCTTTTGGTAATCACTCACAGAGACATTTCCCCAGCTTGATGAGCTTTGTTTAATATGGATTTTTTAGAGCTCTCTTTATGTGCTCATTCAAGACCACACTCTGGGAAATGTTGCCTTGATCTTTGACACACATAAAGAAATTGCCTCTCCCATCCGGTTTGGGGTGGAGTAAGATGTCTGGAGATGATCTATTTGAGGTTCACATACCAGTGAACCTTCTCCTGGTCACAGTTCTCTTTAAGGATCTGGAAAGACTTTGTCTTGTGTTCATGAGTGGTCTGTTGTGAGTTGTTTTTTAAGATTAGGCACTTCTTCCCTGAGTTCTCACTCTGCTATAGGCCTCAGATGATGTCATCGCTGCTACCTGCTAGAATTCGAGGCATCGTCCCTTCCTCTTAAAGGGTCCCTCTACCTGGCAGCAGTTGAGATGACAATGTGGTGAAAGCCAGACTTCATTACATATGATGGTTCTGTTCCAGAATACTGTGAATTTTCTAGAAGTGCACGGAGCACTTTGTCAGGATACCCTGATTATTATTATTTTTTAATTAAAAAATTTTTATTTCAAACCATGCAGTGGTGATGCATGCCTTTAATCCTAGCACTCAGGAGGCAGAGGCAGGTGGATTGTTGTGGGACATTTGACTGCTGTGTGACAAATCTAGATATGGATAGAGAGAGAGACAGAAAGGAGAAGGAAACTTAGAGATTTGCAGTGTTTTTGGTCTGGGACATGTGGAGAGACATGCTTGCTGGGTCTCTAGTAAAAAAGCTGGTTGATCCTCTGCCACTTCTTTGTTCTATCAGGTTTTCACCCCAATATCAGGCTCCGAGTCTTTATCGATATTAGAACAACTTAGATAAAAATAACAGTGGACCTCTGTGAGTTTGAGGCTAGCCTGGTCTACAGTGCAAGTTCCAGGATAGTCAGGACTACACAAAGAACCCAGTCTTGAAGAAGAGGGAAAAAAAGAAAGAAAGAGAGAGAGAAGAGAGAGAGGAAAAAGAGAGAAAGAAAGAAAGGTATTTTATGGTGATATTTTATTTGTATTAAAATGTTATTTGTATGTTAATAAATAAAGTTGCCCAGGGGTCAGAGCTATTAGCAAGCCATAGGAAAGCAGGCAGTGGTGGCGTACGCTCGTAATCCCAGCACTTGGTAGGCAGAGCTAGGTAAGTCTCTGTGTGTCAGGGATACAGCCAGCATTGGATACACATGCCTTTAATCTCAATATCAACCATAGAAGACCTAGAGGTCTATACAGACAGGCTGTGACGAGGCAGTCATGTGGTTGGGTTTACAACCAATGAGAAGACAGAACAGAAACTCTATATAAAGACTTTAATACAGGAAGTAGCTCTGGTTCAGAGAGGTAGGACCACCACAGGAGGAAGGGTAAGGTTTTAGCTCTTAGCTCTGACCTCTTGGCTTTCTTCTTTGCATTTGGTTCTGTGTTTCTTATTTAATAAGATGGTTGGTTACATCTACAGTATTTACTTGACATATATGGTTATTTGCCTGTATGTGTGTCTGTAGAACAGGTGTGTGCCTTGTTAGAATTCCTAGCCACTCCCCCATGACCGTGCATGCACTGGCAAGATGCTTAGTCATCCCAGTGTAATCCTACATAATCCATGTGTAGCATGATTATGTAATCGATGCATATGCATGGCATAGTTTTGTGAACCCATATGCACGTGTGCAGGGGGAGTCTATAAAAGCAAGTTCCACTTATCCCTCCCCTCTCTTCCTGCACAGTCTTCCTATGGAAATAGGCCTATGCACATCTTTTCTATTCCCTTCCCTTAATAAACTCTTATAGTGGGCTTTGCTATACCTTGTGGCTTTTCTCAAATGGTAAACAGCACTGCTTAATGAGTAACATGCCTGATGCCCACAGAGACCAGATGAGGTCCTTGAATTGCCTCAACACTACAAGTTCTACGGAGGTGTTTGGAGTGGGTAGCCTGAGTCCATCTTCCTTGGAGCTATGCTGACCTGCTGCAGGTCCAGTCTTCATGCTCCCATGATGGAGTATATTCATTTCTTTCCTTAACCTCATGCTTTCAAACCTCATCGCCTCAGGCCTCAGAACAAGAAATGAGTTCTGAACGGCCACTCCTTTAACCATACCCTGCACAGTAGGCTGTAGATGTAACCAACCATCGTATTAAATAAGAAATACAGAGCCAATACAGAGATGAAAGCCAAGAGGTCAGAGCAATAGCTAAGAGCTAAAACTTACCCTTCACTGTCACTGTGGTCCTACCTCTCCGAAAGACCTACTTCCTGTGTGTCTGTCTTTTATAGTGTTTCTGTTCTGCCTTCTCATTGGTTGTAAACCCAACCACATGACCTCTTACCCACTGCCTGTCTATACAGACCTCCAGGTCTTCTATGATTGGTATTGAGATTAAAGGCATGTGTCTCCATGCTGGCTGTATCCTTGAACACACAGAGATCTGCCTAGCTCTGCCTCCCAAGAGCTGGGATTAAAGGTGTGCACCACCACCACTGCCCAGTTTCTGCTATGGTTTGCTACTAGCTCTGACCCCCAGGCAACTTTATTTATTAACATACAAATAAAATCACATTTCAGTACAAATAAAATCACCATATTTCCTCTTTTCTATTTTTAATAAAAAGAAAAAAGGAAAAAGGTTATAACTAACATAAGAAAAAACTATATATAAAAGTACAATAACTATATACCATATATATAAGTAATAAATACGTAAACAATGTCTAGTCCATTTGTATTTACAAATTCAGAGAAAATAATTCCATTATCTACCCTAGTTTGTTAAGTCCAAAATGTACCTAATTCACTTTCTATCCTAACTAACTTCAACTATAGCTAATTAATCTTCAATTCCATCAGAGACCCAAGAAGGAAATAATATTACCTAATAAAAAATAAAAACAGGAAGTGCATGCAAGTAGCTTCCAAAAATAAAAATGTGAGTTAACAGAAACAGCCAGCTCCGGACAGTCACCTTTCTCCACAGTGTTGGGGCATCATCTTCACCTATAGGCTTAGCGTATCTGACAGACTCATTTTGAAGTAGGATGTACACAAGGTCAATAGTTCAACCTCACATTGGGTGAGAGCAGTCCATGTACCAGAAACACCTGAATTCCACTAGTATCCTGTCATGATTCAGGATTTTAAATTCTGGAGATTGTTGATTTTTTTTTAATTCAGCTGTCCATTCTTCTTGGCTATGTGTGTGTGGCTTCATCTCAGCTGTAGCTGGAGGGCTTCTCTCCAGGTTCCCCAAGCCCCGCAGTCCCACAATCCATGTATAAAATAATCACTCAGACGCTTATATCACTTATAAACTGTATGGCCGTGGCAGGCTTCTTGCTAACTGTTCTTTTATCTTAAATTAACCCATTTTTATAAATCTATACCTTGCCACGTGGCTGGTGGCTTCCCAGCGTCTTCACATGCTGCTTGTCCTGGCGGTGGCTGCAGTGTCTCTCCTCCTTCTTCCTGTTTCCCCAATTCTCCTCTCTCTTTGTCCCGCCTATACTTCCTGCCTGGTTACTGGCCATCAGTGTTTTTATTTATATAGAGTGATATCCACAGCACCTTCCCTTTCTTCTTTTTTTAAAAAGGAAGGTTTTAACTTTAACATGGTAAAAATTACATATAACAAAACAATTACCGAGCAAGAATTATAGCTACAATATTAAAGAAGATGTCTTTATCTTTTGTATTTAAGGTTTTATAGCTAACTTATCTTTTATCATAACTGAGGAAATTACGACTATCTAGTCTTCAACCACATCAAAGACCGGAGAAGGAACATAATGGTACCTGAGAAATGGTAGACGGATGCAAGCAACTTTCGGGAATCTTGCAAGAGTAGACCAAGACAGCTGGCAGCCTGGACAGTCACCTAATAATGTTTCTCAGCATTGTTGGTGCATTCAAATTGGCTACAGGCCTAGAGTATATGACAGACCATTTTTAGAAGCAGGAATTCTGAAAGACCATCTTACCCTGTCTTGGCAGAGTACAGTGGTCGCTTTCCTTGTGTCTCGCTTGTCCAGAAAGGACAGCATTGCATTCATACTGTTAGCCGTCAAGGCAAGGGCAGTTCTTTGCCCAGTAGGCCATTTTGTGCCAAAAAGACAAACTTCCAAATGGAAATGTCTTAGAAGCCCAACATTTTTCTCGGGATCAGTTGGTGCAGCCAGGAGCAATTGTGTCTCACGTCAACAGAATTCTAAGTTATTTAAATGCCATATTCTCTAGGTCTATGAAGTGTTTGAAGATTACCTATCTATCTGAAATATATCTATGTATACCTAGAAGACTTAACTAACATGGCTACAAATATGATTATCATAGATGACTAATTATTAATCTATTTTTAATTATCCATTACAATTTTAAATGAGTTACATAAACATAATACCTAAAAACAAGAATAGAAATATATATATGCAGTATATAACAAAATTAAACTTCAAGTTTGTATCAATAAACTAAAATTTATACCAATGTAAAACATTTTAAACATAAAATAAAAATCTATACCAATGTAAAACATTTTAAACAAGTTGTTCTTTAAAAGTAGGTTCATTAATCTACCCTTTTATCTTATCATCTCTATATACTATATATCCATATCATATCCCCTTTTCTTTTTTAGAAAGAGATCACATTTATAATCAACCTGTTTTAAATAAAAATATTGGTTTTTCTCTGTCCCACACCAGTCAAACGCACACGCCAGGAACCCGCCAGTGTTCAAACCTGCGTTTTGCGGCGTCTAGCTGCCCGTATGAGACAAGAAGCAGGAACCGTTTTTGGCTATGTTTAGAATTGGTTATTAAATATTCTCAGGTTTAAGGTGGAAACTCAAGCTGTTGGGCGCCATTTGTAGCTGCAGGGCTTCTCTCCAGGTTCCCCAAGCCCCGCAGTCCCACAATCCATGTATAAAATAATCACTCAGACGCTTATATCACTTATAAACTGTATGGCCGTGGCAGGCTTCTTGCTAACTGTTCTTTTATCTTAAATTAACCCATTTTTATAAATCTATACCTTGCCACGTGGCTGGTGGCTTCCAGCGTCTTTACATGCTGCTTATCCTGGCGGTGGCTGCAGTGTCTCTCCTCCTTTTTCCTGTTTCCCCAATTCTCCTCTTTCTTTGTCCTGCTATACTTCCTGCCTGGTCACTGGCCATCAGTGTTTTATTTATATAGAGTGATATCCACAGCACTCAGCATCTTGTTCTTCTTCATATTCCCTCTATTAAATACCAGTCTACTATTGAGAGACGTGAGCTTAGTTACTCTTTAAGAATAACTGTTTCAGTTGCTGTTCCATTGCACATCAGAAGCCATTGGCCCACTGCCTGTTCAGCTGCCTTCGAAGAAAAAGGCACTGTACTTTTCTGGATTGCAAAGACCACTTCAGGGATGGTGCCATATTGTCCTGGCCTCAGAAGATGTCTTTTGATAAAGCCATAACCACACTTGTTTTGGCAAGAATCAGTAGTCCTTTGTTTCGTGTCTTGTCTGTCCTGTTTGTCAGCAGTTGATTCGAGGATACTTTGTTTGTCCAGTGGCTAACTTTTGCCACAATGAAAGTTAACTCCATATGCAGTTTCTTCAATGTCCATATTTTCTCTGAAGTAGATTGGTACTGCCAGGAGCCGACATGTCTCATAGTCATAACAAAAATGAAAAAATTTTTATTAAAACATTTTAAATGCCATATTCTGTAGATCTTTGAAGGGTTTGAAGATGACATGTCTATCTAAAATATAGCTGCTCAATCTTGAAACATACTAATATTACTACAAGTTCTATTGTAATGTCTAACTACTAACTTTCATTTCTTTATATCCTAATAGTTGGTAATAATAACATTCAAGGATCAGAAAATTGCATTACATTGTTAAATGAACGGTATAAGTACAATTAGAAATATACATATAGCATTTTCTAACAATACCAGTTTCACTATATATAATTTGTATGCATATAAAACAATACAATCCAATGTAAAGTACTTAAAACTAGTAATTATCTGTTTAAAAAAAAAAAAAACAAAAACAAGAACCTTAAATCTAATCTCCTTTGCTTAGCCCTTTTCCTAACCCTTAACAACAACTTGTAACCAACCCCCTAAAGAATGAAATTATCCCAGATCCAAAACCCATTAAAAAGACAAAAAACCACCCGCCCCACACCACCTCTTTGGGAATGTGGGCATCATATTCTTAAAATTGCTTCCTGCTGGGTATGGACATAGTTGTCTTTATCCTGAAAGAAAAATTTTAGGTTAATTGTCAAATTCTAGGGAAGGTAACTATATCCTTCGTTATCCAGTCTGTGTATAATGCCAAGTTCAGGGTTTATCTCAAGTCCTTATTCAAGTAGTCTTTGAGACTGGATCATCTCAGCTAGCCCTCTAAAAATTGCTCTGAGCACTTTGTAGTCTAAAGTTGATCTGTAGATGATGTTTGTCAGCTTAGTGATATTATTATTGTCCACGTGGGATTGTTGTTGTTGTGGGCCCCATCTTCTTCCTGGAGACTTCAGTTGATGTTAGGCCTGGCCATGATTTCCTGCAGAAAACTGATAAGAGACTCAAACACAAAGACATATATGCAGCTAATTGAAGCCTTTTTTCTAGAATTAGTTAGTACTCTATATGACCATTCATATCTTAACAAGGTTTAAAATGCATATGTATATATATATATATTAATCTTGTAAATTTTGATATAAAATTCATAGTTTAAGAAAAGTTTAAAGAATCAGAATAGAATCAAAGAGTTGAGATTAGTAATTGAATAGTCCCTTAATTAATTTTGCTTTTGTCCTGTCCCATAGCAGAAGATGGCTCTTTTCTTCTGACATGATACAGGGAGTTTGCATTTTCCTTTTAACAACATGCTTGAGTTTAAAGAAGGAGAGAGCCATTCTCCAACTCTAAAGTCAGCTTTAAATTTTAATTGAACTGGGACTATTAGAAGACCAATAGTGTTAAATCTTTAGAGAAAAGCAGAAACAAACATTTAGGAAGACATAAAATTTTTTAGATAATATAACCATACGTCATTTCACTCTGTTTCCTGGATAGATGATTTGTCCCTTTTCAGTTGTCTCATTTGTCCAGTGTTCTTCAGATTCCTTAACCTTCATTCTCCTAAAAGAAAAAAACAAAAACCTTTCCCCAAGACTAATTTTGGGGATGTTCTTTTTTGGCAAGTTATTATCTGATTAAATGAAAAGGCATGTGTTACTGATACAAGTTAGTTTAAATTGGATGCTCATGCTGGGTGATGAACTATCACCTCCTCTAATTAAGAGGTCTCTCTTGTTCAAATCGAACCTTTATCAATTTTGATGGTACCCACAGCTTATCTTCTCCTGTAGAAACAAAAGCAAAACCTCATCCCCAACATAACACATATTCTGGTTTCCATTCTGAGGTCAGCACATCCTTAAAGTATATAGGCTGATTTAATTCTGTAGTTTTTTCTATTATCCAGTGTCTCTCTGCAGCTGTTGTTCCTTTCTCATTGGCACTGAGAAAATTCAAAGTTAATAGAGCATCATGCAGTCTATTTCTGGGGATCTTTGTTACCCCTTTCTGTTTATTTAGCAAATAACTTAGAGTTCTGTTTGATCTTAACTATACTTGCTTGACCTGTAGGATTATGTGGTATACCTGTAATATGCTTTATATTGTAATAAGCAAAAACTATTTCATTTTAACAGAGACATATGATGGAGCATTGTCAATTTTAATTTGTGCAGGTATACACATGATGGCCACTACTTCTAGCAAATGAGTGATTACAGAATCAGCTTTTTTAGAATTCAAAGCAGTTGCCCATTGAAATCCTGAATAAGTATCAATGGTATGATGTACATATTTCAATTTTCCAAATTCTGCAAAGTGAAACATGTCCATCTGCCAGATTTCATTCCTCTGAGTACCCTTTGGGTTACATTCTGCTGGTAATGGCGTTTGATTGTAGAAGGAACAAGTAGGACATTTCTTTACTATTTCTTTGGCTTGTTGCCAGGTTATGGAAAAATCCTTTTTTAAATCTATACTATTGACATGATGGTTTTTTTTTTTTATGAAATTCTGAGGCCTTCAGCACATTTCCTATCAATAATTTATCAATCTCATCATTGCTTGTGCTAGAGGCCTAGCAGACCAGTATTGGATCGGGTGTGAGTTATATATAAAGGATGACTCCTTTTCCTGATTGTATCTTGTAATTGAATAAATAGTGAAGTTAATTCCACGTGCCCTTCATGTACTTTCTTTTCTACCAAGGCCAATTCTTTCTCAGCTTCAGGTGATAATTCTCTTGGACTATTTAAGTCCTTGTCACCTTCTAAGGTTTTGAACCAATTATTTAGTTCATCATTTTTTACTCCAACAATAGTTCGTAGATGAGAAATGTCTCCAAATAATCTTTGAAAGTCATTAAGAGTCTGTAGTCTATCTCCCCTAATTTGCACCTTTTGGGGTCTAATTTTTTTGTAGCTCGATTTTATATCCTAAATAAATAATAGAATCTCCTCTTTGTATCTTTTCAGGAGCAATTTGTAATCCCCAGCAAGGCAAGATTTTCTTTACTTCTCCAAACATTCTTTCTAATGTATCTACATTTGAGTCAGCTAGTAAAATATCATCCATATAATGATAAATTATAGATTTAGGAAATTTTTACATATCACTTCCAATGGCTGTTGTACAAAATATTGGCACAGGGTTGGGCTATTCAACATTCCCTGTGGGAGGACCCTCCACTGAAATCTTTTAACAGGTTGAGAATTATTATAAGTAGGCACTGTGAAAGCAAATCTTTCTCTGTCTTTTTCTTGTAAAGGTATTGAAAAGAAACAGTCTTTTAAATCAATAACTATGAGAGGCCATCATTTAGGTAACAGAGTAGGCAAAGGAATTTCAGATTGTAGGGAGCCCATTGGCTGAATTACCTTGTTAGTTGCTCTAAGGTCTGTTACTATTCTCCATTTACCAGATTTCTTTTTAATAACAAATACAGGAGAATTCCAAGGGCTGGTTGATTCTTCAATATGCTGAGCATTTAACTGTTCTTCTACCAGCTCTTCTAAAGCCTGGAGTTTCTCTGTTGTCAAAGGCCATTGCTGAACCCATACAGGCTTGTCTGTTAACCATTTTAAAAGTAGAGCTGTTGGTGTCTTTGGAAGATCATCAGTTGTTGTGCCCTGTTCGTGTATAATATGGATGGCTGGTGACCACTCATTAGAATAATATCTTCTAATATTTCTCTCAGAAACATGTGCTAGTTTATGATTTGTTTCTGAGATTGGAGGGATGTTAATCTGAGTATTCCATTGTTGCAACAGGTCTCGACCCCACAGGTTCATAGCTATGTTAGCCACATATGGTTTTAATTTTCTTCTCTGTCCTTCTGGATCTATACATTCGAGCCATCTTGCACTCTGTTTCACCTGAGATAATGTCCCAATTCCTAACAGTTGAACGTTTACCTCCTGAAGAGGCCAACTTGGATGCCAAAATTCTGGTGCAATTATGGTAACATTCGCACCTGTGTCTACCAGACCAGACAACAAAACACCATTTATTTTTATTGTTAATTTTGGTCTTTGTTCATTAATAGAAGTTTGCCAAAAAAATTTTCTTTATGTTTTCTCCTGAATTTTCTATTCTCTCTGTTTCATCAACTTGACCAGCATGATTTATTCCAATAGGCATTTGGTTATTTAATTGCTCTGAGTAGGGGTTTCCTCTACAACTGCAGGAAAGGTTTGAACTGGATTTGCTATGGGGGCTTTCCTGAGGCCCCTCTGGGAGTTTCCCAAACCCGAGGCAAAAGATTACCTTGCTTGTCCCTTGTTGATCTACATTCGTTGGTCCAGTGTTTTCCCTTACCACACCTTCTGAATACTCCAGAAGGAAGGGGCATTCTGTTGCCATTGTTCCTTGAAGAAACATTGTTTCTAGGAATGATCTGTTTACAGTCCCTTTTCAAATGTCCTTGCTTTCCACATCCAAAACATCTAACATTTCTCAAACCTTTTGAAATTGCTTCTCCTACCCACATATCATCATGGTCATGAGCCTCAACATTAACCGTGTCTCTAATCCAATCTTCCAAAGGTGCAGATCTTGCCTTTAATGGCCTGATTATTTTTTTGCATGCTGCATTCGAGTTCTCAAAGGCCAAAGATTCAATTACTATCTGACTAGCTTCTGAATCCGGGACCATTTTCTTTACTGCTGAAGCCAGTCTTTGTAAAAAAAATCTGTGAAAGATTCTTTTGGGCCCTGTATAACCTTTGTAAATGACTCAGTTTTACCCCCTGGTTCCTCAACTCTGTCCCATGCATTCAAGGCTGCCGTTCGACATAAAATTAGGGTTTGGACATCATATAAACATTGTGTTTGTACTGAAGCATATTGGCCTTCTCCAATAAGCTGATCCTGGCAGACTTGTATTCCTTTATCCCTCCATTGTTTTTCTATGTTTTTAGCCTCCTCTTTGAACCACATTTGCCACTGGAGCCTCTGTCTGGGTTCCAGAACAGCATGTGCCAGCTCCTGCCAGTCCTGTGGTATAATCCTATTATAAGTTGACCAGGTGTTTAACATTTGCTTTACATATGGGGAATGCATGCCATAAGATACTATTGCTTCCTTAAACCTTCGTAAATCTAACATTTCAATTGGAGCCCAAATAATTTGTGTATTCACTTGATCAGGTAACTGCTGCATGGTTACCGGATAAATTAAAGGTGACTGTGTGAAAACAGGCTTTCTTTCTGTAACCTTATGATCCAATCTTTAAACAACTTCACTGTTAACTTCTTCTGTCTGAATTTGAATCTCTCTATAATTTATTTTAACAGGCTAAACAGGTTTTTCTAAAACTTTTATCCTGGCACTTAAACTGACTATCTTTTTAAATAGTAAAATAAGGATAAGAAAAGTAATAAATTCGATCAACATTAATCTTCTCATATAGTTGTTCCATTGTCAGACTGCCTAAAATTTCAAACAAAGCCCAATTTTCTTCCAATGTACACATAAAACCCATTGTTTTTTAAATGTGGAAAAAAATCTCTTTTAAATAGTTTCCTTTAAAATATCTGATATCTTAATTGACTTACCAAGTCTGCGTTAGAACAGTAGAAATCCGAGAGAATTTCAAAACAGCCACCTAGTGTTCGAGGTGTGAATCCAAAGAGAGAGAGAGAGAGAGAGAGAGAGAGAGAGAGAGAGAGAGAGAGAGAGAGCAAGAAAGCATAGCCACAAGTTCTGGCTAAAAGCTTAAATCCAGCCACGTGTTCCCTCTTGAGCTGAGCCAAGGCTTGGCTCTGGCTTCCTTAAGCTCCAACCACGTGCATTGGTTTTACAGGCAGGGGCCCTGTTCGGCAGGGCAGGCCTGAGTTGTTTGTAGCACTGGCTTTAAGCAAGTAGCTCCAGCTGCAGCTAACCACTTGAGGCTACGGTCAGTCTGGCCTGAGACCAACCGGACCTGGGCTCGAGTTAGGGAGCCAGGCAGCCCAGGTGGGAAACTGAACCTGCCGCTAAGCCAAGCCAAGAGATTTTTAATGGATTCTTGTCACGTTGGGCACCAAATGAAGATGTAACCAACTGTCTTATTCAATAAGAAACACAGAGCCAATACAGAGATGAAAGCCAAGAGGTCAGAGCAATAGCTAAGAGCTAAAAAGCCTTACCCTTTACTGTTGCTGTTGCCCTACCTCTCCAAAAGAGACCTACTTCCTGTGTGTCTGTCTTTTTATAGTGTTTCTGTTCTGCCTTCTCATTGGTTGTAAACCCAACCACATGACCTCCTCGTCACTGCCTGT
Organism: Peromyscus leucopus; assembly: GCF_004664715.2. Classification (NCBI taxonomy): domain Eukaryota; kingdom Metazoa; phylum Chordata; class Mammalia; order Rodentia; family Cricetidae; genus Peromyscus; species Peromyscus leucopus. The sequence continues at coordinate 159,460 of NW_023505424.1, read as the reverse complement.
CTCTACAGACCTCCAGGTCTTCTATGGTTGGTATTGAGATTAAAGGCATGTGTCTCCATGCTGGCTGTATCCTTGAACACACGGTGATCTGCCTAGCTCTGCCTCCCAAGAGGTGTGTACCACCACCGCCCAGCTTCTGCTATGGCTTGCTATTAGCTCTGACCCCCAGGCAACTTTATTTATTAACATACAAATAAAATCACATTTCAGTACAAATAAAATATCACCATAGCAAGCTTTATGGAATCTCCGGGAAAGAAAGGATTTTGCTTTGAGCAACAACAACATCTCCTTAGTTTTGTGGGGAGTGGGGAGGAGAGGGGGAACACAAATGTTGGATATGTTTTTACTTACCCTGAGCTGACAACAGGGACAAGTCACATTCCAAGCTGCAGATACGCAGCAGCGGAAGACGACACCTTGGAAGATATTTAGATATTCTTGGAAATGTGCCATTAAAGGAACACCGTAGGAAGGGTGGCAGACAAAATGGATCCCTCCTTCCCCCTTCTCTTCTCCCCTCTCTTTCCTCCTTCCCTCCTCTTTCCCCACTTACAATGGAATCTTGGTATACTGTCCACGCTGACCTCAAACTCACGATGTCTTGCCCCTGTCTCGCGAGTGAAAGGTCATTGAGTGACCTTCACCGCTATGCCAGCAAGAACCCTCCCTTGAAAAGAAGACATGTTATTCTTTTGGTCTGGAAATCTATGTCATTTGCAGACATAAGCATGAAATCTGGCTATTAAGGAGGGGGAAAGGCTAAAGGGGAAAAGAGGTCAAGAATCTGAGAATAAGACAGAACTAGGCTGTGTCACACTCTTGACCATTGACTATGTAAAGGGAGAAGCTGTGGTTATGGAATGTGCATGTCTCTCTCTCTCTCTCTCTCTCTCTCTCTCTCTCTCTCTCTGTGTGTGTGTGTGTGTGTGTGTGTGTGTGTGTGTGTGTCTGTGTGTCTGTGTGTCTGTGTGTATCCTGTACATATGCAAAGATAGATGCTGGTAGGTTAGACTGGGTTAAAAGACTCACTGGGACATGACTAGCTGGAGAGAGGGAAGGGTGTATGTCATGGAATAAAATTTCAAACAACCTGGGGAAACATTGGTGGGTAGTCTATGGACATTCTGGGAAAGGAAAGTGATTGTGAATGGCCCAGAGAAGCTGATACAGAAACACAGGTGATCTCTCAAGGGGGCTATGCAAAGGTTATAAAGACACCTTAACCAGGTGAGGACCTTATCTCAGGGGCTGGACAAAGGTAGTGCATTTTAAAAAATCATCTGCCATTAGCTGTCATTTGTAAGCAATAGAAGTCACCTATGAGAATGAGGAATTATTGCTTAATGGGTACATGATTTCTGTTTGAGGTGATGAAAGAGTTTTGGAAGCAGGGTGGTGGCTGGACAACACTGTTACATGTAATTAATGCCACTTACATGTACACTTAAGTCAAAATGGCATTGTATGCCCTCTCTGTATAAATCTACCCTGATGAACTTCACCAATTAGCTAAAACATGAAAAATAGTCATCACTTCCCAAAGTTTCCTTGCAACCCTGGAAGTTAATACCATTCCCTCAGACCTAGAAAAAACCCATCTATTTCTTGTCACTACAATTTTTCATTTTCTAGAATTTCATGTAAATATAATCATAAATTATATAGGTCTTTTATGTCTGGCCTTTTAAACTTGTAATGTCTTTTAAATTAATCCATATTATTATATGAACCAGTCTTTTATGACTACCTTTGTTATCAACTACTGCTTTAAGGATATTTCTAAGACAAAGAGCCCAAAGGACAGAAATAATGCCTCTTTTTGGAGTAAAGGGACATGATGAAAGGTTTGAGTCCCTAAGCTCAGAGTTTCTCTCTTGAAACATTGTCCATGGTGTGTGTAGATGATATCTGCTCTTCCTTTCAATATATTGTGGGAGTTAAGGCTTAGAAGTAAGTACAAATGCCAATATACGCCTATTGCAGTTGTGACAAAAAATGAAGGTCTTTGTCCATGATCCAGGAGTCTCATGTCTTCTGCTGGCAGCTAACTTAAACTATAAGTAAGGCAAAATCTCAGGCCCTTCATCATTCTCGGCAAAGAACTATAATCAAGAGGGCATGTAGACAGATGGTACATAGGAAAGGAAGAATGAAGCCATCACATCATTTCACAAGTTAATCAGGAGCCCCAGCGAATCAGAAGTGGACTTGTTAACCAAATTTTATGATAAAGAAGGCATTGATTACCACCTGGTGGTAATCCTTTAATCCTAAGAGGCAGGCCAGCCCGATACACAGAGGGAGTTCCAGGACAGGCTCCAAAACTACACAGAGAAACCCTGTCTCAAAAAAAAAACCAAAACCAAAACCAAATCCAAAAAAAAAAAAAAAAAAAACAGGGTGGGGGGCAGGCATTAATTCTTTTTTCTTTTTTTAAAATTTCCTTTTTTTTCTTTAGAGATAAGGCCCTGCTTGTCCAAACTGACTTTTAATTTACCACACAGCTGAAAATGACCTTGAACTTTAGATCCTCTTGTCTGCCTCTGCCTTCTGATGGTTGGGATTACAGGACCGCTCCACCAGGGGATTGAACCCCGGCTTCACGAATGCTGCATGGGCACTCTGCCAGTTGATCACACCCAGCTCCTGATCCTCCTCTTCTTCCTCTTCCTCCCCTTTCAGTTGTGAGAGTGAATTAAAGAGTTACAGGTTTACAATTGGAGTAGATTCAGAGTCAGCTGCTTGAATAGTACCTGGGGTGTTGCTGGCTATTCTCTGAGCTGGGGACCCTCCTCAATAATCCAGCAGTGGAGTTCGGGGTCTGAGCCACCACGGTAGCAAATGGACTGATACTCATGGAGTGGGAAGGACATCGGGCACTTTTGGGAGATCGGCCATTGTGTGGCTCAATCACTCCCACAGTGTGGCATAACTAACCTCACACTGAACAAAAGTCAAACGCCTCAAGGCTTTCCAGCAGGGCTCAGCAGCTGGAGTGGAGCTTTGACTTTTAGGAGACATTCTGTGACAGACTCTTGTCAAAAAACCATGCATTTGAGCTCTTTCCTTTTTGGGATTGGGTTCATGGTACCAGAGCAAGAGAACCACAGGAGAAGGAGAAACAGACTCAAAGAATTCTAGCAACTTCTTGTGGCCAGTTCTGGAGCCTTGGAAAGCTTATGGTTGACACTTTACCTATGGTAGTTTGATACCCGACCAGATTGACACGGTGTGAGCCCGGCCCAAGCCAGGAAAAGGGCACACACCCAACAATACTATAAAACTGTGGCTGTGACTTTGAGCCCAAAGGGTTCCCAAGGCTGAAGAAAGAGAACCTTGCCATTGAGAATGAAGCCCTTGGCCAGTCTAAAGGATTGTAGCTTCACTTGGCTTACCCATGAACTGCAGCCACACGGTGGGAAAAAGTAGGTGGGAAGCCGGGCCAGCCAGAGAGGCTCCTTCCTCCTTTGTTGACTCCATGCATCTTTCTCCCTCTACTCTCACCTCAGTTATGGATACTCAGTGTCCCCTCCCGCTCATTAAATACTTCCTCAAGACAGAGCTCAGCTGCTAGGATGCTTGCTCAGCATGCACCACAGCCTGGGGTCAGTCCCCAACACGACACACAACTGAGTGTGGTGGCATGTGCCTATGAGCCCCACACGTGGGAACTAAAAGGAGAAGGATCAGAAGTTCAAGGCCATCCTTTGCAGCTTAGAGAGTCTGCGGCTGTATGAGACCCTATCTCCAAGCAAACCGAAAGACTTCTATCCACAGGCATCGGAAGTGTTGAACAATGGAATGACCTCCTCAAAACTTGACTCAAGAAGCTTTCTCATTCGTTGTCTCCACAGAAATCCCTAAAAGATCACCTCTTGACTACTTTCTGGGTAAGAACTGGGACAAAAGGGTGGGGAGTTACAGAGACTTGAAACTTGAGCTTCCTCTCTGACCATTCCTAGGCACCAGGAGTCTTCCTTCCTCTGACAGCAATTATGCACCAGCCTGTTGGTACTCCAGATGGTGGTAGCCCAGCCGAGACAGGCAGCCTAGGAGATTAAAACTGAATTCTAGCTCAGCCATCTGAATTCTCCAGTTAGATTCCCATTGTCCTGGATCATAAGGGTAATTATCACTTGACTGAGCACACAGACATCAAATCATCCTCCTGAGGCTCCCACAGGTAAATATGGAGACCTTCACTGATCTCTAATACTTTTAGGAAAATTCTGACCTTCTGAATAAAAAGTCTTGGCGTGGTAAGAGGGTGATTGCAAAACAATAAACGATAGTCCTGGAAATAGACAAAAGAATTTTGAGCCGTAGAGGGTAAGCACCAACAGTATTAGTCAGGGTGAAAGTACCTCCATGATGCTCATGTTTCCGCCTTTTGTTCCTGGTTCCTGGTTCCTAACTTTCTCTCCAAGGTAGACTATATAGACTAGAATTTCACTTCCTCCAGGTGACTCACAGAAACTAAAAAAAGCATGCTATAATCTTTCCCTGCCTCTCTGTGTTGGCACTGCCCATAAAGACATCCTCTCATTCTTCAATTTACCTTTGCTAGGAAGTAGGTGATAAAACTTGAGGGACCTTGCTCGCACCCTGGAGAGGAGAATGGTATACAAATACATAGAATTAGGAAGAATGCTCAAGCAGTAGAGTCTTGCTAGCTGGGTTTCCCATTAACCCATTAGCAGTCATGCCTATGTAATAGAGGCCCCATCAAAATCCAAAAGGACGGGGTTCAGGAAGTTTCTATATAGCTGAACACATCCCATGGAGGTTTCTAGAAATGGCGACCTCAGAAAATACATGAAAGCTCCATTTTCCTACCCATTGCCTTACCTATACATCTGTTCTCTGCATTTCTTACATATTCATTATAATGAAATAATAATGCAAATGTTTCTTTGAGTCCTGAGCAAGTTCAATGAACTCGAGGAAGAGTTGTGGGAATCCAAATCATAGCCAATGGGCCAGATGCACAGATAAAACAACGTGGGCTTGCAGCTGGTATCTGGGAGGTGAGAGGAAAGCAGCCTTGGGGACTGAGGCCTCAGGCTATGAGGCTTGAGTGATCCCAACGTAGACAGAGATGAGCTAGATTAGAGGACACCGAGCGGGCACCCACGCAAGAACAGCTTGCTATGTGGGGAGACCTTGTGCCAGAGTCTTCTGCGCTGATCCTCTTGTGAGAGTTAGTGGCAGGACAGGAATTTTGTTTACACCAACACAACCTCAGCCCCAGAGAGAGGGGGTTCGAATAGCATTTGTTATTTCTGAAGAAAAACGCCCCGCTGAGATGTTCTCAAGCTGGCATAAAGGCCTTAAGTCTAACTGACGGTTGGATCTGCAACCCTTTGCTAGATGGCTCTGACTCATTTGTCTGCCTTGTCCCTTGACCCTACTGGGAAGTCAGTCAGAAAGGGAAGAGGACGGTTGGAGTGCCAGCACCTCCCATACAAAACACCTGCCAGCACCTCCAGATGCCTTTCCACCCCAGTGCTCAGAACTATCATGGATTCCCTTTGGTGGCAAATGACATCCAACTGCAGAGGTTGAGAAACAGGATAGATTAGACCAACTGCCTTCAGGCAGTCCTCCAACTGGACTAATGTCATTTCAATGAAATTGAGTTTTAAAGTTAACTTACTGGCCAAGAAGTGAAGTTGGAGACCTTTGTAGCCTGTTCCCCTAATCTATTCAGCTCCCACTTAGGGGTCCCCAACAATGATAAGCAATCCTTTCTTTTTTTTTTTCTTTTTTTCTTTTTGGTTTTTCGAGACAGGGTTTCTCTGTGTGCAATCCTTTCTTCTTTGGCACAAGGTTTTGAGATGTTGTATCTTTTGTGGAACCGAGACGTCAACCTTCCAGCCTTGTAAACACAAGGCTTTGCAGTGTAGCAGTAGTCTTCAGAACTCTTAAGCGTTTAAGGAAACACCAATGAAAAAGCTCACGTGGCCCTCAGAACTAAAGGTAGCTCCCCAAAAGGCAACCCTTGTGTGACAATGGTAAATCTCAGTTTTCTGCTTGACTGAATTTAGAATCATCATAGAAACACACTTCTGAGTATGTCTATGCAGGTGTCCAGAAAGGTTTGGGGTTCAAGGAGGAAACTCAGGTGAGCTGTCCTTTTGGGCAAGAGAATTATTGGAAGAGTTATCAATGCCGTGGACAGACAGCAGTATGCAGTAGGAACTCTGAGGAGAGTTCAGCCCCATGAGGCCCTCTGATAGTCCAGAGTTTGGCAACCTGAGATCTGTAAACTCCGTGGGGTAGTGTGAATGGCCCCTGCCATTCTACTGGAATCCAGATACCTGGAGGGTCTGCTAGAGAGAGTCAGAGAACCACAGATGGGGGCCTCACCATTTTCTTACAGGTGCTGTGGCTATGGGAAAGAGACTTCTGCAGGTAGGCCGAATCCTGTTGATGAGAATGTATTTGAGTACTGTATGAGACAAATTGAGTAGCCTGGATGTCAGCCTCTATTTAATCAGTGGCTAATGGAGTTGTTATTATTATTATTTGGTACTATTTATCAAACTCAAGCTCTAGAACATGCTAAGCATGTGCAGTACCACTGAACTGTACCCCCAGCCCCTTTCTATTGAAGGATCATAGCCTACAAGATCTATTATTTTCATTATTTTGAATATTAGAAAACTAAGGGACAGGGACTTAAATATCCTGCAAAGCTCATACATCTAGCTAAGTGACAAAGCTACAATTCAAACCTAGATCTGCTCAGACTACCCTCCACTATTTCACACTAGGCCATCACTTTCAGCCTAAAGTATTTCAACCGATCCTTGATACAGTTTCCAAGGCTTCTTAAGGAGATGAAAATTTGGCCCTCCTGGTCTCCTAAATCCACCTCTGCAAGCCAGCTTCCTTCTCCCAAACCCAACCCTAGGACAGGAGGCCAGGCACTGATGACAAACTCCATGTCCTGCT